>NW_017893344.1:77304-109826 GCF_001540865.1 Ananas comosus
CTAGCATTCAATAATTGAGAAGTTGCTCTTATATTGGGATTGTCAAATGCTTCGTAGAGTTGAGACTTCTTGCATGTTCAATGTATACATTTTATTAATGATTTTACCCTCTAGGAGGTCTTAATATGCTATATGTTGATGTAAGCCCGGTGATTTTGAGGCTCATATAGAATAGAGAAACCTGCATGTGAGAGACACTTAGTTTCTAGATGGAGTTGAGAACTAAGCTCCCGATATCATGAAACATGACCATGCTTTTCGCATTTAATCCCTATGCAATTTCAATACTCGGTACGGGGAACTATTAGAAGCCTTGAGCGAGCTCTTGGGACTTAGGCAATGAATTTAGAATTGCTGGCCATGTCATGAAGAGCGATGTCGGGCCGCGCGCGGCATCGTGATATACGTATCTCGGAAATGCATGATTTTGCTGTGGTTGATTTAGTGACGGAGCTATTTGTTGTCATAAATGATGCACATAAGCATGTGCGTGTTGGAAATTCACATTGGACTTTGACTAGATCCTTGGCGTTAATAGTGACCTTGCCATGTTAGAGACATAGCGATGGATACTGAGACTTGGACTATACTTTGTCCTTGCATTTTCATGTGCTATTCGCACATGCTTGTGAGGGTCGCCTCCCTATCAGCCGCACTCCGGAGTTTTTAGCCTCAGCGACCTTATGTCGTCATGCGGGTATTGAGAAGCTACAGGGTCGAGTGGGAGAACATTCAGAGTAGGGATGTTGGGTACAACATGGCACTTAGCGGCCAAGCTGGGACTAATTGGTAGGTACTTAATTGGATGGAAATGACACTGGTGTTGTTATCACAATACTACTAGATAGCGTTAGTAGTTGTATTTACATTTATATGTTATGCTAGGGTTAGAATGTAGCCATATAATTGCAGTTTTATTTCATCACGTCTATACTTGTTCGATGATAGGCTTTATACTCAGGTATGAAATAAAGGTTTGAATCAGTAATACTATTGCCATTGGTCCTTTTCTTATGATTAGATAGATGTACAACCTTTGACATCGTGCTTATGTGAGATATAGTGTTAGCATGCAGTCTCATTATCTCTCTCTTTCTAGATATATTACATGCCCTCTTTTTATTGCTTTTGCTATTAGCGTTACTTCCTTATTTTTGGGCCTACGTGGAGCAGGAGCTAGGTCAGTAATTGCCCGACTGGACTATAAATTTATAGTTTCTCACGCTCTTTTTCTCGATTGTTTTTCAGAAGCTTCGCGCAGAGGTGAGGCAGGCGACGGGGAGGGGTTGCTCGAGCCTGTTCTTCGAGGACGATTCGTAGGTGGATTCTCTCTCGTCTGTAATTTGTATTTTGGAGAGGTGAGAGTCTTCCAGTTATAGAAGACACCATTTGTGTATGAGAGGACTCGATACTATTAACTTATGTTATACTTTTATGTTTTTGGTTATGTTCTATTACTATTCGTGTAGTGTTAGACCTTTACTCGCTGTTGTTCATTAGTTGTAGATCTTCATTTCTTTTATTTGTTCATTACTTGCTTTACTTCACCGTTTTTTGTCTGCTAGATGCCTTATTGTGTTGAATATGGCGGGTTCTGTGCGACCTACCGGCGAGGCTCCCGCCCGGGGCGTACAGGATGTAATTTCAGGTATCAGAGGCCTAGGGTTGGTCCTTCGTGACTATGCGAGCCTTTAGGCCGGTTTGATATAGGAATTATGGACTTCCTGTGAGAGACTGGGGTTAATTGACTGTTGAGCGAGTTTGTGATTGGTTTATGACAACTCTAAAAGTTAGGGTTTTGATCGGAGTGTATGGCTTCTAATTTCGCGGAGGTGTTACTAGTTGGCGGCCCACAACGTACATCGGGAGTAGTAGTGATAGCGACATATTCTCTTATTTTCGCCATATTTGGCGGTTTATTAATTTGAGCGGGGATGCGATAGGGGTTACTAACTTGCGCTTTGTTTCTGTATGGGGGGATCGAATGCGATTACCCGCTCACCGTCTGCGGGCGGGATAATGCGCCACTCCGAGGAGGTCGAGACCTCTGCATACTTTCCGGTCCAGTTGAGGATCCCGGACTAGCCGCTTTGCGGTTCTCATGATTTGTTTGCGCAGAGACGCGCCGGCGCCAGCGACAGGCTGGCGTGGCTCGCGGCAGCAGCGCGCATGAAGCTTGAGGACTCTTACTGTCACCAGGGTGCCATGTATTCGAGGGAGACCAGGGCCCACACCGCGAGCACCCGTGGTGGAGTCGCACGAGGTCGAGTTCCCCGCGCCCGTCCACGTGCACGGTCACCGGCGATCTGCACCTCGGGCAAGAGGTGGTTTTGTGGCACTACTGTTCAGGAGTCGGCGACGAGGGCAAATTCCCCGGTGGATGGCTGAGGGAGCGAGCGGGATCGGCTTATGGAGCGCCTCAGTGGTCAGGAGTGTGCAGCCGACAGGACTTTGATGGTCTTAACGTCGACCACAGATTGTTGAGAAGTTAATTACTGCACATATGAAAAGCTGTTATTCGAGATACTTTTGTGAGCTGGCGACTGAGTTTTAGGCGCCATCCAAAATCTAGGGTTTGATCTAGTAGAAGATATTAAAACTTGATCCAAAAGGGAGATTTAGCTTACTAACCTCACAAGATGCCCAAAACCAAGCCCCAAGCCAAGTGGAGTTGAAGTTTGATCCTCCAACAAGCTCCAATCAAGATCTCAACCTTCTCCAATGGTGGAAAACCCAAAAAAAGCAAGAAGGAGAAGAAAAGAGAGATCAAAACCACTAAAAACCCACCAAAAAAGGAGATCAAACCAAGAGGGGAAGACTCACCTTGCTCTCCTCTGGTTAGGGCTCAAAAAGAGCAGCAAAGGGGCTGGGGTAACTTATAAAGGGTATTGCAACAATTGCAAAAAGACCCCTCCACGAAATCTACCCAGAGGCATTGTGTACCGGTACACGGGAAAGTGTACCGGTACACTTCCTGCGAAACAGCCCAACCCGAGCCTCGGTTTCGAAATTCTGCGCAGGTGTACCGGTACAACCATCGACTTGTACCGTACAAAATGTGTACCAGTACAACCAGCGACTTTTCACCGGTTCCACCTCGTGCAGAATGCAATCCGAGAGTAGGCTAAGTCCAACTTTTTGGTGACCTAGCTGTCACGCCCTGCGTAACCAAGCCGGACATACCTGCCTGCACAGACCCGCCATACACCTGCAGTATATAAGGTCGTCTACGAAGAAGCAAGTCGATAGGAAATAAAACAAAGAGAGTCCTATCCTGATATCAAGCAATGTACAGTCAGATTACTATCAGCAAAAAACAAAAGAGTATATAATCCCAAAATCTCAACAGAAGAGAAAATATCACAACTGTATGCCTCTGTCCCCAGTAGTATCAAAAGCACACCAGTAATACAAAAATTAGATAGATACAATGTGGTTCTCTATAACAAAGGGACATCACCCTCGGTCGAGCCCGAGTAGCAAGGTGATCGACTAGCACGCTCCTAGCAACGACTATCAGACGCACTCCCTTGCCCACTATCCCTACTCTCTCCTGCAGATGGTTCTGTAAAAACAACCACCAAAAGGGCGTGAGAACTATTAACAATAGTTTCCAGTGGGTAAGCCCCAGCCTCGCGATTACACCACTAGGCTCATGATGTACTGAAAGTAAGTAGAACGATTAAATCCATGAATATAGAAATATGCAGTGCTAACCGCTAACTGGCATGTATTCAACCTGTAAACATAATTTCTGCAGTAATTAATCAACTAAATAATAGAAGTATCGAAACTACTATAAACATGAACATAAACATAAATCATAAGGAGTAATACTACTGTACATTACAACTGATACTCATGTCATTACTATCATTACCATTCGCACTTCATTTCATCACTATGGACCTACCCAAGTAGTCCACTTGCGCCGCGCCTAATGCGCCCGTGTAATATACACTCCCCACGCAATTCCACCTTCGGCACCCAATCCCGCACGGCGCAGCAACGTCGCGTAGGCCAACTCCGAGTGCCGGCTGTAGGGAGCACCCTTACAAGCATGTGCGAATGAGCACGATGGCAAGCAGCAACGTCCATTTCCACATGTCAACAATTTCATATTTCAAGCAAAAGTCTACCCTCGATCCTCTGATCGGAATTTCAAGTACACAAATAGTAACAAAGCTAGTAATCACTAGATTGTAAACATGTAAGGTAAGGCTAAATCATATAGCATTATAATCTTTCACTAGTATGGCACTATCAATATAGTCTAGAGCATTCATAAGTTCTCTACGTTAAGTCAAGAGAATGTCCATTTGTTTCTTATTTTAAAGTGTATCCTACACTTGTTCATTAAGTCATTCAAACTAAAATTGAATACAAATATAAAATATTCATTTATATGAGAGTTCTCTACTTAATAGAGACTTCATTTCGAATATTTCAACATTATGATAAGAACGTCGAGCCCTTATCAATCACATAAGCACACAATAAGACCATTTCTATATACATATAGAACATAGAGGAGTTCACTGCTCTGTTAGTCCGACCCACACCTAGTACTAGGCTCAACAACTATTCAACAAAGTGCCACAATCGGCTCAACAAGCCCCCAATGCTGCTGAAAACAAACGTCAAGATTGGATTAAATCTACGGCCGAAAATTCGCGATTTCGGCTCAATTCACATCTCGTATCAATAGTAACATAAATCGCTGTTTGGTTCACACTTAGTACCTCAATAAAGTCTCTAAAGGCTTCCAAAGCCAATCAAGGATGATGCAAAGTCGTTCGAAACATCCCTGCGATCAACACCAACACGACATCAAAAATCATCAATAATATAGCAAATATAGTCGAATCTTTCTGAATCTCAGTTTTCTAACTGAAATCCCTGCTACCTCAGGTAGAACACCTCTTAAACCCGCTTCCAAGTCACCCAGCTAAGCCCAAGTGTTCGAAACCTGCTGCGCAAAGGAAAAGTCCAAACTGCATCAATGAGCGCATAATCCGGTATAGTCCGAAATAGCTTTATAAAAGACCTAATTAGCTCTACTCAGCTTCAAAGTAACATATCCCAAGTTAAAGGAAGTTAATCCACAGCTAAAACTCAGCTTTAATGTTAAAACTCAGCCAAACACAGCACGAAGCAAAACTCGAAAACGAATACTCAACTTGCCGAAAACAACATCAATCACGAAGAACTTGAGTCGATTACCTGCTTAAGCATCCAACCAGCAAACCCCTGGTTCAAAGCTGCGGAAAAACCTCCAAAATACTCTCTCCCACGACCACGCAACCCCTGCGATGCTCGCAATCAGCGAAGAACGTGCGTGGCGACGAAAACGGCTAAAACGGCGAGCTCTTTGTAGAGAGAGAAAAATCCTAGAGAGAGAAAGAGAGAAATGGTGGAGAACCCTCCTCTGGTCTCAAGACCCTTCCACAGAGCTCCTGGAGTCGTGCTGGGGGTTATAGATAGGGATAAGTATGTGAAATTACCAAAATACCCAAACTGCCACGTTTCTGTATTGTGTACCGGTACAAGCTGATGGCTGTACCGGTACAGCAAGCAGAAAAAGGCTGATTTTCGCAGATCAATGCAATTTCTCGTTTTATGCCATCCAATCATTCTCTAACTTGTTCCAAAACTTGTCCAAGCCTTATAAAACATGTAGGGTAGTGTCACATCACATTCCACACACTCGAACTTCGCAATTTGCCAAAGTTCAGTGTATTACATTCATCCCTCCTAAAAAGAAGTTTCGTCCGCGAAACTTGTGAACACTTACCTCACGTTTCCGTCGAGAATAGGTAGGGATAATGCTCTTGCATTGCACTCTCCAGTTCCCAAGTGGCTTCTCGTTCCTCGTGATTACTCCAAAGGATCTTCACGTAGGGTATCTCGTGATTTCGAAGCCGTTTTACTTCTCGAGCTAGTATTTTCACTGGATGTTCCTCAAAGCTCAAATCTTCTTGTAAATCCACTGGAGTACTTCCCAAGATGTGGGTTAGATCAAAAACATACTTTCGAAGTGTCGATACATGAAACACATTGTGTACTCCTGAGAGACTCGGCGGCAAAGCAAGCCGATACGCTACGGGGCCTATCCGCTCCAGTACCTCGTAGGGTCCAATGAATCGGGGACTCAACTTTCCTCAAATACCAAATCTCTTAACTCCTTTCGTCGGTGAAACCTTCAGAAATACATGATCGCCAACTAAAAATTCCAATTCTCGCCGACGTTTGTCCGCATAACTCTTTTGTCGACTTTGGACTGTCAATAGACGTTCTCGTGCCAGTCGTACTTTAGCTTCAACCTCTTGTAATACATCGGGACCCAAAACCAATCTCTCACCCACTTCACTCCAATGAAGTGGTGATCTGCACTTTCTACAATAAAGGGTTTCAAACGGTGCCATCTGAATACTTGCTTGATAACTATTGTTATAAGCAAATTTAGCCATCGGTAAGAATTATGGCCAACTGCCCTGGTAGTCAATCACACAGGCCCGCAACATATCCTCAAGGGTCTGGATGGTACGCTCAGACTGCCCATCACTCTGGGGGTGGAAAGCGGTACTAAAATCCAATCGAGTACCCATGGCCTCCTGTAAACTCTTCCAGAAATGTGAAACAAATCGGGTATCTCGATCTGAAACAATCGAAGCAGGTACTCCATGTAATCGTATAATTTCATCAAGATACACTTGAGCGAGTCTTTCCCCCGACCACCCAGTATGAATTGGAATAAAGTGGGCAGATTTGGTCAATCTATCCACAATTACCCAAATGGCATCGTGACCTACTTGTGAGCGAGGTAATCCAACGATGAAATCCATAGTGATCCTCTCCCACTTCCACACTGGTATGGGTAAGCTCTGAAGTTTCTGTAACATACCAGATTTCGGTATAAAAATAAAAATAAATAAAAATAGTGTGAGAAACTATTTTTATTGGATTTATAGAA
The DNA here is from genome assembly GCF_001540865.1 of Ananas comosus. NCBI lineage: Eukaryota > Viridiplantae > Streptophyta > Magnoliopsida > Poales > Bromeliaceae > Ananas > Ananas comosus. The sequence goes on from NW_017893344.1 coordinate 84,278, forward strand.
GTAAAACATAAGTCAGAAGTGACTTGTGCTGAAATCGGAATTAAAACAGAAGATTTAGAATTTTCTGTTGGAAACGGGACAGATAAATTAGCAGAAAATGCACAGTCTCAGAAAATTATGAAAATTGGCAGAGATGTCAGAAATATTTTTATGAGGCTAGATTTAAGGTTTCATATTTTTCTGACACCCGTAGAGTGAGAAATAAAATCCGACAGTTATCTGATAAAGATTGCAGTTCGGTACAGTTTTCAGTGAGCAAACGGGGTCGAAACTGAACCAGCGATCGTCAGCTTGTTAAGTTAAGTAAAACCGAACATGACTGTCAAGTTTGAGCTCAAACGGACATTCAGGGAGTTCCGGCGAAAGTTATCAGATTTCAAGCTGCCCGGGAGTGAATAGTGTTGTGGTGTTGACTAAAGAGGAGTGTTGACTCCTCTTCTTCTCCTTCAGCCGCACACCCACACACACGCACACGACACACACACACGCATACATGGAAAGGGAGAGAGGAAACTTTCCTTTCTCTCTCTAGATCTCTCCCAAAAATGAATGGAGTTGGTGGAGAAGCAAGCTTGGAAGTTGATCTTCATCACCTTCATCTTCTTCCTCTCCATTGGAGCTTGCTTGAGAGGTAAGCTTCAAACCCCTTTAATGGTAGATCTTTAGAGCTTTATTTAGATGCTCTAGAAATGGGTTTGATGGAATCCTAGGATGTTAAATGAGTGTTTATTGCATGATTTAAGTTCCAATTTGGAGCATCTTGTAATAGTAAACACCTAGGGCTCAAAAATGCTAATTTTGAAAATATAAGGGTTTGATCTCATTTGACCCTCCGTAAACCAAATTGCTAGGTAAACGAACGCGTTGGCGAAGTCGGTTCGGCGATTCGTCGAGCCGTTGCGAAGTTATTAAAGAAACGGATGTTTAGGCTTCGTTTTCGCCTGGAGGGCCGAGGCGATATCGTAAATTCATGAAAATGGATTTGAAGCATCGTGGCACATAACCGAAGACCTTTAATTTTCGGATCGTGAATTGGAGGCCGTTCGGGTGGTCGCGTGAGAAATCGGGCCAAACCGGGTGCCGGGTGCCGCGGGAGGCCGATTGCAAGTGTCGACAAGCAATCGGAATGCGAAATGAGGTGGGTTGTGTTTACCGAAGCGACTAGGTCGCCCTTTATGTCTAAGAAATGAGATTTCATATTGATGCATATTGACATAATATAAGAATGTGAAAAGAATGCATTTTAACATACTATAGAAATGCTAGATAAATGCATATGATTAATACTTTGAATGCATAATATAAAGGGCGTATGAATGTTAGCATTATAAGAACATCATAAAAGGAATGTATGATGACATGTTGTAGAATATGCTAAATGTAATGCATAATGAATTAAGTGCTAAAAGAATGCATGAGATGCTAAGTATGGACTATTTTGGATAATGACTATATGTATGTTGACAAATCATGTGATGCTAGTGGTATATGTGCATGATGATATATTATGAATTTACATATTGTGGATTATGTTAACTAGAAAAACATACTTGATGACATATTGCCATGTTGTGGAACATAGTGGACAATCTATTTATGTATTAGATCGAGTGGCATTAAACCTAGCATCTTGAACCTAGCAATCACTTGTGGTGAATGATCATATATATTCTGGTGTCATTCATGTATGTTAGGACCCTATTATTGTGTAAATGTGAGAGTTGGACTTGAACATTAGTAAACAAGGGTGACAATGACAATAGAGACATGATTGGCATCAAGAAAGTGAATGTTAAACATAGTTTAACCATATTGACATTGGTCCAAGTTGACATAGAGAGTGGCATGATTAAATAGGTAGAAAATCTATTATGACAATGGCATTGTGACAAGTGGCTATGAATCCTCAAGTTGAGGATTGGATCGATACTCACGATAAGTCTTGGCTTGAGGGAGGTAGCTCCCCCTCGGGCGGTGCGCTCCGGAGTTGGTCACCACTGGGCGTGGTAAAGTCCCACCAGTTGACGGTCCCTAGGGAGGTTCGAGTCCCCCGTTATTAAGGGATTTGGTTGTGAGTTATTGGGGTTAACATGGTTAACCGGTAAGATTGGGTCATAGCCAAATGAGTGTACAACAAGTATGCATTATGAGTTATGGATTTGGTATCCCAGTTGAGAGGATCTAGGGCTGAGGTGTATGTGAGACGTCCATCGCCTCGAGCCTGGTTCTAGTGCGGTACTCCGCCGACGATTGACTCAAGACCGAGTCGGGTGGTTAGCCTTGTAAAGGAAGATGAAACCTTATGATTAAAACGGTGATTGACAAGAATCTAAGATAGAGGAAACCTTAAATATCAAATGGATGAGCTATGGTTAGCAGAATTGAAAGTAGTATCGAATGAACTACTAGTTGGTTGCATAGTTGCATTATTGCATGATTTGCATATAGCATTACATTATTGCATTCGTGAGGCAATGCATGGTTTTATTCGTTGCATAATCAAGATATATATCTATCTGTTTATTGAACTAACTTGCAGTTGCCTCCCTTGGACCTATTGGTCGAGCTTTTCCCTTGGGTGGCCGTACCCACTGGGAACCATGGAGTTGGTTCTCACCCCACGTGGTTTTGGGGTGTTTACAGGTTCACACGTGAGCGGCGCGGCGGCGCGAAGCGAGGGCGTAGCTCCATAGTTAGCGCCTTACCACCGAGACCAGAGATAGCGGTACCTTGAGTCGGCTTTTCTTAAAGATGTAAGAAAATAAAAGGAATAAGATTGTAATAATCATGTTAAATCGGATTGTATTTGGAAGTTAAATGTAATAAGTATTTGGGATGTAAAATGTATGAATGTGAATGCATGTAATAACATAAGATGTGTTATGTTGTTTGATACCTTCCATTATGCAATCTTGATTGAAATGTGTTCCTGGTTGGAACTTTGTACATTGTATTGATTGCTATGCCTTAAACGTACAGGGGAGATTCTGTCCGCAGTACAGGGGAAACCCTGTCCGTTTGGCGATCTGTTGGCGGCGCCGCGACCCGGCCAAATAGGCGGGCGGTCGCGGGGCGTGACACTCTCTCACGCTAGCGCGCTCGCCTCTCTCTCTCTTTAGCACGCTGGCGCCAAAATTTAGGGAAAAAGAGGGAAAACGCGAGGGGATAAAATGTGGGAGTGAGGTTAACACTGATTTTTTTTTTTTTTAAACCAAGTTTATATCAGCCGTTGGATCAAGGAGTTGTAGGATCTACAACTCTAAATGGGGTGTATGGGTAGCACGACTCTATCACTTAACCCCAGCCCCCTGCAAAATGTCTACGTATCCAGCCTCTCTCCCTCTCCTTTCTTTTCATTTCTTTCTCCTTCTCCTTCTCTCTAACTCTAGGTGAAGCTTAATAGAGAAGGTTGATTTGGCGTTGGATCTTTTTTGGTGTGTTGAGCTGAAAATAGAAGACTTGAGCAGAAATAGAACCTAGGGGAGCTTCAAATTTAGGTAAGGTTGATACCTTTCCCCTGGTTTGAGTGGTATTAGTGCTGTAGAGAGAGTTGTAAGCAATATGATTGCTAGTTTTAGAACTTGTAGTGGCTGTGAGGGAATTTGGTGGAGTAGATTTCAGAATTGGGGCTTCTTGCGGTTGGAGCTGAAAAGAGGGCTTTTGGTGCAGAAAATCTGCTAGTGAGGCATTCAGCTTGAAGTAAGTATGCATATTTCTGATTTAGAAGGGTGTTAGTTGCCTATATAGAAGTCTAATTTACAGATTTAGAATGTTAATACCACAAGAGGCTTAAGGGAAATTCTGTGGCAGCATATATGTATGTAGTATGTAGATATGTATATGCGTAGTTATTAGAAACAGGAAATCTGAAATAGATTGATCTTATTTCCTGTTTAATGTCAGTATACTCAGTTCAGGGAAGAGTTCGAATTATATATTCTGATTACTAGGCCTCCAAATGCCAAGAACTCTATATAGAACAAGATACATACTATAGATGTGTATGTACATATATATGTACATACTTATGAATGATCATTGGGGGTAAAATATGAGATGATGAGGATTAAAAATCCCTGGTTTGAATGATCTTCTGGGCTGTATAAAAGTGTGGAAAGGAGGGTTTCTAAATGATTGTAACTTGTATTCATAAATAGAAGCGTTGAGACCATGTTGTTATGAAAGTAAATTACATATCATTTATGCAAATATAAGAATACAACCAGAGATAGAAATAGTGAAAAGTTATGCTTGATTTCTGGTTTAAAGGGGGTATATGTATGTTCTGAAGGGGATGGAACTACAGATTTTGATGTGAGAACTCTTGAAATTATGAAAAAACTTAGAGAAGTATATGCTGGAAGCATATATGTATATATATATATATATATATATGTGACGCACCGACTTCCCAGAGGGTCACCCATCCTAGGACTACTCCCGTCCTGGCACGCTTAACTCTCTTAACCTCTTGGGTCTTGCCACCACCCAAAATGCTTAAGCCGGGTTAAGAGTTTAGCCCTATTATATCTCATATATAGGACTATCTGGGGTCTCACAATATATATGCATATACTTGTGAATTCTTGGTTAGCAAGTAAGATTTGAACTATAGTGAGGATAATCCCTGGTTAGAGAATGAAGTAAATCCTCTAAACTGTTAGTCTTGAGGTTATTGGGCTGATTAGAGTTGAGTTACTCTATGTGCTTTTGTGAGGTTTGTTTAGTAGTAGATTGTATAAAGTTTTAACTCGAAAATGCTACTTTGTAGGATTGGAAAACTTGCCTGGAATTGATCACGTATAAACCTAATTGAGGGTAAAGCGAACGCGTTGGAAAGCTCGGATCGATGTTCCAACGAGCCTACGGCAAGCTAGTGAGGAAAACCTCATTTTAGCTCAAGTTATTGCGCGCAAGGATTGCGGTCGTCCGTAAATTGCGGGAAGCGGATTTCTCGTGTTCCGGTATCAAGTAAAGGTGGGTTGTGCTTTACCGAAGCGATTAGGTCGCTTCCATGCCAAAGTAATGTATGGTTTCATTGACGCATATATGTTTAGCGGTAGGTTTTGATCGATAATATGAAAGCATGAATCATTAAGTTACCTACTATTGGAATATGCATATGAATATATATTGATGATCATATTGGATGACATATGAATACTGACCTATTATGAATATACTAGATGCATATGAAATGAGTACGAGTCGATAACTCTAATTGAGTAGAAATCTCGACGGTGACAAAATGAATGAAAACGCGTAAGCTATGATTCTAGGCTTGGATAACTAGGATGATGCATAGATCGAGTGGCATGAACCTAGTGTTATTAAACATAGGTTGGACATAAACCTAGTGTCATTGAACATAGGCTGAATTAGTAAACCTAGAGTCGGGATCTAGGTGAAATGATATAGAATCTAGCGTGCTTGAATCTAGGTTATGACATATAGTGATACTTAGTGAAATTGAACTAAGTTATGGATTATAGTGGTAAAAGGACCACTAGGAAATGAATGGTATAGACCTAGGAAGGTCGTCAACGTAGGGTAAATGTGTAACCCTTAAGTTGTGAAAGTGGGTTCCGGAATCCCTAGGAATGGTGTTGTTGGCAAAAATAGAATCAGAACTACGGGATCGACGGTTCTCTTCTCCCGGTAGTGATTCAACGGGATCGACGGTTCTCCTCTCCCGGTATGAGCTCAACGGGTTTGACGGTTCTCCTCGCCCGTTAAGCTTGAGCGACTTAGGGTCACGGGGATCGACGGTTCTCCTCTCCCTGTGATTGTACCTATTGTCGTGTGGACTTAAGGCTGAGGTGTTTGTGAGACGTCCTTCACCTCGAGCCTGACTTGACGCGGTACTCCGCGGATGATTGACTCGAGGCCGAGTCGGGTGGATAGCTTAATTAAGGTAGATGAAACCTTAGAAGCTAGTGTGATACGAGCTTTGAATAGCGAGATGGAAAGTAGGATCAGTAGATCTACTTGTTACATAGTTGCATTATATTGTTGCATATTGCATATCGTGAGGCATACATGTTTTAATATCTGCATAAATTATTGTGATTATCTGTTGGACTAACATGTTACAGTGCCTCCTTTGGACCTGGTGGGTCGAGCTCTTCCCTTGGGTGGCCGTACCCACTGGGAACTATATTTATATAGTTCTCACCCCCGTGTTGTTTTTGGGGGTACAGGTTCACACGCGAGTGGCGCAGCGGCGCAAGGACAGGGCGTAGCTCCGTAGATAGTGCCCCACCACTGAGACCGAGATAGCAATACCCCGAAGAGGTCTAGCTCAGAGTTCAGATTGAAAGAAACAAACTTGTAGTAATTTGTATAAAGGCTTATGTAATAACTTAAAGGTATTTGTAGTATTGTAAAATGTAATAAATCTCTAAGATGAATGCTTGTAATAGCATAGTAGCATTTTATGTTTTTGATACTTGCAATCGATGCTGAATACTGTTCCTGGTTGGAACCTCTTGTATTGCATTGTATAGATTGTGACGCCTAGAACGTACAGGGAAAGCTCTGTCCGTTAGGCGGTCTGTTGGCGTGTCCGAATCCGACCAAATAGGCGGAGCTCGGGGCGTGACATGGTACTCCACTGAACTTTAAAGAATTCAATAAATCAGCAGGATATAAAAGATCCGCTTCTTCAGCATTCACGGAAGAGCTACAAATCGAATCGGCACTTGTGTATATCTTTTCTTCGCCTTTAATTAAGGACAGAACATATGTATTAATTTTATCAACAGTCTCATTTATAGGTGTGATAATAGCTCTGTCTCTCAAATAGAATGCATCATTATAATTATACTCGAGATTATCATATATTGATGCAACAATATCTCTGACACCATTTCCGCTATTTTTTATGAGAATATCATCAGGTATCTTAATCCAAGTAGGCTCTTCTTCATTGTCCAACTTAATAGCGGATATTTTTCCATCACCTAAATCAAGTGTCCATTTTGCAAATGCTTCCAAATCTGCTTTATCTTCAGTGTTTTCCGGGCATGTACGCAACCGCATATTCGTTGTTAGGCGATATAGTTTATAGTGCTGCCATATATATGATTTAGTAATTGATGCATTCACTATATCCTGTGTAACATACCGAACTTATAAAGTTATGAAGTTGCGGTGTATGTTAGCTTGGAAGAGTTAAAAGTGAGTTCTAGAAGTGTTAGAAAGGTTCTAGCATCGACCGAGGCGAAATGGAGTCGAGTCGAAGTCAAAACCCAAGTCTGGAGCAAGTGTACCGGTACAGCAAGCGACCTGTCACCGATTTCAGCATGTGAAACCGGTGATACATCAAAATGTACCGGTACATTTCGGGCGAAAATGAGAGATATGCTCTTGGGTTTGCCTCTGCGTGGTCGTGGAACCGGTGACACGGGAAAGTGTACCGGTACACCTTGGCAGAATGGCACAGTTTTGAGTCTGCTGCAAATGTGAATGTTTGGGGGGTTTATTTGCAATTGTTGCAACACCTAAAATACCCCAAACACTCTTCCCTTTTACAGCAGCCCCTCTTCTCTTATTTTCTCTCTCCCTCTCTCTCTAGAAACTCAAACCAAAGGTGGATTTGGAGGAGATTGAGGAAGTGTTTGAAGATTTTTGCGGGNGGCGGGTAGTGCTTGGGGACGACCCGTGCCTGGACCACTTGGGGACTGTGGAGCCTGGGCCTTGGGCAGGCGCAGTCAGCTGTAAATGACAGCGGCCCTGTACCTACGGGTAGGGCAGAGTTTTGGTTAGGACGGTAGTCCGAGCTTAGACCCGGGTGCGTGGAATGCCACGTGTTGGATCGTGAGATCGAGGATACACCAAATATGTGGTGACCCAACCCGAGAATTTGGCGTGGTTTGGGGTCTTGATAGCTCCTGGTTGGAGTGTGTGTGAATTACCAAGTGAGAATTTCGCCCGAAATGTTGGTTGGGTCTACGCTTGCGAGCGAGAGACGTTGCGTGTGTCGAGACAGGTTAGGCGGTAGGTCTACGTAGAGTTGGCGGTCTATGGACCACCTGCGGAAACCGAGGAAAGTGGCTTGGCCGGTAACTCTGTTGAGGAGCTGGGATTAGGATTCACGAGCAGAGTCTTCGTGAGCGGTTTGCGACAGCAAAGTCGAGTTGGTCGTGGCAATGGAAGAAAATAAGTGGTCTCTTGGAGACGCTTGAGGATTGGATAGCCACGTGAGAAATGACGTAAAGCTCTCTTGAGGATTGGAATCGAGATGTGCCGGAGTGTGCCATCTCGTAATAGAGCGAGATTCGGTTGAGGTTGGAGCACTCGCGATTGGTCGATGCACCAATGATATTGCTTCTAAGCAATGCCGGTGATCGAATCGGAGTGTGTTCCCTGATGAGATGAGAAATGCAAAGAGGAGTTCTTTGCTAGCAGGTTGGCAAATGGTGTTGGAGCGTGTGGAGTCGTCAAGTATCGACTCACGCTGCCACCGAGACTTGCAGAGTTGTAGTGCACTTTCAGTGTTGCGCTTGGCGAATGTGAGTGAAGCTAGTCTCACACCTTCCGTGGTGGGCCTTTTGGATTGATCCGATGAGAAAAAGGCCACTCCGAAGTGTGAAAGTGCGTTGGGACCCTCAAATTGTTCGATAAATCGAATTGAGGTATGATTTGAATTTCGCGGATGAAATTCTTTTAAGGGGTGGAGAATGTAACATACCGAACTTATAAAGTTATGAAGTTGCGGTGTATGTTAGCTTGGAAGAGTTAAAAGTGAGTTCTAGAAGTGTTAGAAAGGTTCTAGCATCGACCGGGGCGAAATGGAGTCGAGTCGAAGTCAAAACCCAAGTCTGGAGCAAGTGTACCGGTACAGCAAGCGACCTGTCACCGGTTTCAGCATGTGAAACCGGTGACACATCAAAGTGTACCGGTACATTTCGGGCGAAAATGAGAGATATGCTCTCGGGTTTGCCTCTGCGTGGTCGTGGAACCGGTGACACGGGAAAGTGTACCGGTACACCTTGGCAGAATGGCACAGTTTTGAGTTTGCTGCAAATGTGAATGTTTGGGGGGTTTATTTGCAATTGTTACAACACCTAAAATACCCCAAACACTCTCCCCTTTCACAGCAGCCCCTCTCCTCTCATTTTCTCTCCCTCTCTCTCTCTAGAAACTCAATCCAAAGGTGGATTTGGAGGAGATTGAGGAAGGGTTTGGAGATTTTTGAGGGTTTTGGAGGATCAAGAAGCTCTCCTTCATGGTGGACTTGGAGGAGCTTGGGCAAAGGTAAGCTCTCATGCAAGAATACATCTAGGGTTTAGATTTTACCCTTAAGATCTAGAGGTTTGATCTTCTTGCAAACTTTAGAACCATGTAGAGGCTTGGAAACACATGAAAACCATGTGATCTTCAAGGTGCTCTAATAGTGGATTTCTAGGGTTTGTTCTAAACACCCTAAGAATGGTTCGAATGCTCCTAGTTGAGCTCCTAGATGTTAAACAAGCTCTCTTTTGCTTGTTTTATAGATCAAATCCGGAGTATTGAGCATATGTCCTATTAGGGCATCCCAAAGAGGGGTTTTGCTCACATAGGGTTTTGATCTATTTTGACCTCTTGGAAACCTAATTGGGGACCTAACGAACGCGTTGGCGAAATCGGTTTGACCATTCGTCGAGTGTGCGCGAAGTTATTGACAAAATAACATTGTTTCGTACAGATAGCCGCAGCACGCGAAATAAGGGTCTAAAAATCATGAGATCGGAACCGGAGCACCTTGGAGTCAAGGAATAAACTCCGGAAAAGACGGATCGCGGTTCAGAGGTCGTTCGCTAGTCGCGCAAGAGTTCGGGCCAAACCGGACAACGGTTGCCGCGGGAGGCCGATTGCAAGTGACTACAAGCAATCGGAGTGCAAGTCAAGGTGGGTTGTGTTTACCGAAGCGACTAGGTCGCCTGTATGTCTAAGAATGAGTATTTATCATTGATGCATATCATGGTAGCTAATGGTAGAAGGTATACATGTATGAAATGAATACTATGTGGGCTACCCAATAATGCATACGGCCATAATGTAGGAAAATGTATGATAAGCATGTTGTAGTAAATGCTAAAGAGAATGCATGCTAAAAATATAAAGTACAAGTACAAAAGAAAATGCATATTGCATGTATAGAATATTCATGTAGAAATGAATGTTAGATAAAGTGCATACTAATATAAGATGTATGTTAAGTAAACACATGAACTTTGTGCATGAACTAGATGATATATAAGTGCATGATTGAGATGCTAATGATAAATGCATAACACTAGGATGACTAGAGAACTCGACATTGGAAAACAAGAATAATGAACTATAAGGACAATCTAAAGACATTAGATCGAGTGGCATTAAACCAAGAATCATCGACATAGGTATGAAAATGGATGATATGAACCTAAGTATCAAAGAACATAAGATGGACATCAAGTGGCAATGAAACCTAATGTTAGAAAACATAGGTGGTAATGAGAAAGACAACGAACCTAAAATCACATGAACATAGGTTGAGAGTCAAAGGTAATGAACCTAGAGTTATATAAACCTAGGATATGAGTATAAAAGCAGCAAACCTAAAGTCAAGTAAACCTAGGTTGAGTAAAGGACAATGGACCTAAATAGGTCAACACTATAGGGTTACAAGACCAACCCTTAAGTGATGTAAAATGGATTCCGGAATCCTCAAAGCTAAATGCATACACCGAGACCAGTGCAGCATATGAGCGACGAAGTTCGCCGCCCAGGGGCTATAGAACCAAGGTTCCTCGCCCACCCGAAGAACTTCGACGCCGGATGATCGAGCAAGAACAGTGGAGCGATACCGCCTGTATGACGGAACCATCCACGTGCCCTATGCGACGATCTCAGCCGCCGGGTGGATAAGGCATGTACCTAGACCACCGTGGGGAGACCTGACCATGGCGTACGCCGCCAGACCAGCTAGGACATGGAGTACGGTAGGCTCTGGTAAGCTGAGGTGCATGGGAGAGTTCCTTCACCTCGAGCCGGACAGAGCGCGGACTATCCGCGATTGATTGACTAAAGACCGAGTCGAGGGGCATAGTGTGACCAAGGTATAAGTAACCTTAGAAAAGAATGACAAATGCTAAAGTATATCGACAATCAAGAATAGCAAAGAATAAAGAATCGCCAAAGAATGAGAATGTAACAAAAGAAAAGATATAAAGAACAGCTAATGAAAAAGAATAGCTAAAAAAGTAAAGAAAGGCTACAAGTAAAGAATGACCAAGAATATAAAGTAGAATCAAGCAAACTACTTACATGACTTACAGGTTTTGCATATCGCATTTTGGGAGGCAGGACATCTGTTAGTTCAATAATAACATGATGATAAATATATATAGATGTTATTGGACTAACATGTTAGAGGGCCTCATTAGACATATCGACCGAGCTTTTCCCTTAGGTGGCCGTACCCACTGGGAACCATGGAGTTGGTTCTCACCCCACGTTGTTTGGGGTCTTTACAGGTACACACGAAAGCGGCGCGGCGGCGCGAGGCAAGGGCGTAGCTCCGTAGATAGCGCCCTACCCCAGAGACCGAGATAGCAGTACCCGAGTTGGTGGTCTAGCTTGGGAGGTTTAAAGACAAAGAACAAACTTTTATCAAATTGTAATATTTGTGATTGTATTCGGAAGTTTAATGTAAAAGAAAATTATGGTGTAAAAAATGTATCTAAGTTGAATGTTGTAATAACTTAGTAGTATTATGTTTTTGATACTTCCTTATGCAATCTATGAATGAATACTGTTCCTGGTTGGAACCTCTCGTATTGTATTGATTGCGACGCCTTGGACGTACAGGGGAGACTCCGTCCGCGGCACAGGAAAACCCTGTCCGTTCGGCGGTCTGTTGGCGGCGCCGCGACCCGACCAAATAGGCGGGTGGTCGCGGGTTGTGATAGATATGATGGTATCGGAGCATAAAATAGAGAATGGGAATAGTTTAGGCAGACCTAGGAGATCCTAGGATAGTGAAACCATAGGAGAATAAGGCTCGTGAGAGACGAGGACTTGTGATTTATGGCGAAAGGTTAATGGATTGGGTTGTGTCGAAACCTCTAAAATGGATATTAGAGGTAGATTCAAGGTGTTGTTTATTCTCAACCGAGAGTGTTCATGTTGGGTGCACACAACATGAAACCAAGCGATGAGGATAGATACCCTTGTATGACTTTCGCCTGATTGGCTTTTGAGCCGGTGTTAGTGGTCTCGTGCTCGACCCAAGATGGTCGAGAACTAATCGAGTTGTCGTGTTTCAGGAAACGATGGCACCGCGTAGGCGACCTTCATCCAGATCGGCGCGGGAGGGGACAAGTGGTGTCCCTGAGCAAACCGGCGCGAGCGGAGACTCAGAGCTTCGCGATCAGTTGGCCACACTCGTGGGATTTATGAGGCAACAAGCTGATGTGGTGCAGTGGCAGCAGGAGGCTGCTATGCGCCAGGAGGAGCGAATGAAAAGGCTCCAAGAGACGGTGGATCAGCTGGTGGCTGCACCGACTGCGGCTCGTCGAGGACGGCCGGGAGTCGCGGCGGAGATATTTTCGTCGGGGTCGGGCGATCCGACTCCGGTTAGTTCAGGGATGGAGGCGGAAAGGGAGCGAGCCTTGGCGGCCCTCATGGCTTTCAAGCAGTTTGATAAGCCTACCTTCGATGGAGAGGATACAGATCCGTGGATCGTGGAGATGTGGATTGATTCCATGGAAACACTCTTCGAGGATCTGTACACTGTGGAGCGGGACAAGGTAAACCTAGCCGTGCACTACTTGAATAGTCGGCGAAGGTGTGGTGGAAGGGCGTCAAGCGAGATCGATCGCCTACTCTCCCTCCTATGACTTGGGAAGAGTTTCGGGGAATGCTATTCTCTGCTTATTTCCCCGACAGTGAGAAAAGGAAGCTTCAGGAGAGGTTCCGGAAGCTGCGGCAAGGAGACCGCTCAGTTAGGCAATACGAGCGGGAATTCTCTCTATCGTGCATTGTATTCCAAACGTGGTGCGGGATGACAAGGATAAGGCCGACTGCTTTGTGCGTGGGCTTCGGCCAGATCTTTACCAGGCTGTGCTCGTACTTAGGTTACAGACTTTTGCCGAGGTCCTGGATCGGGCCTTGTGGATAGAACAAGGCAACGCATTCCTGCAGGAGGAGCGCGAGGCGTACTACAAGGAAAAAGGAAAAGGACGGCCGGGGAGTGGATCTGGTGGTCAGTCTTGTCACGCCCCGCCCCGAAACCACTACCAATTTGGCACGATTGGGCCGCGGCGGCGGACTGCCGAACGGACAGCACCTCCCCTGTCCGCTCAAGGCTCAACAACAAGAATGTGTACAAGAATTTACCCAGGAAATTAAATTCTAAACATACACATTCACAAGGGCACGATGTCACGCCCGGGTACCAGCGGAAGCATATCCGGTACGTGCACAGACCCGCCATACACCTGCAGTATATAAGGCGTCTACAAGCAACAAGTCGATAGGAAGTAAAACAAGAAAGTCCTATCCTGATATCAGAGCAAAGTACAAGTCGATGTACAACGAGTATCCAATCCAAGTCAAAATACAAACCAAGATCTCAGCAAAAAGGAGAAGTAACACCACTATAATCTCAACCCCGAAAGTAAATATACATCATGGGTATACAAAAAGAATAGATACAATGGTGGTCTCTCTATATATATATGGGCATCACCCTCGGCCGTAGCCCGAGTAGCAAGGTGATCGACTAGCACGCTCCTAGTAGTCCCTAGCTAGGCGCGACTCCCTTGCCACGATCCCTAGCCTCTCCTGTAGATGGCTCTGTAAAAACAACCACCAAAAGGGCGTGAGAACTATTAACAATAGTTCCCAGTGGGTAAGCCGCCAGCCTCGGCGAATTACACCACTAGGCTCAAGATGTACTAAATGAAAGCAATAACAATAATTGCATGATTTATAAGCATGATGCTAATAAGTAATAAGCATGTAATCAACATGTAATAGCTTTCTACAGTAATGAACCATTTGCATAAAAGAGATATAGCAACTTCTGTAATCATGAACATAGACATGAGTATAAGCACGAACATAAAAGTGACTACTGTACACTTTAAGTAATAAACATTCATTACTGTCCTTTTTCATTTAGTACTTTCCTTTCATTCACAGGGACCTACCCAAGGTAGTCCAGCTTGCGCCGCGCCTAATGGCCCCGTGGTAGTATACACTCCCCACGGCAATCCACTTCGGCACCCAATCCCGCACGGGCGAGCAACTGTCGCGTAGGCCAACTCCGGAGTGCCGGCTTGTAGGGAGCGACCCTCACAAGCGTGTGCGAATGAGCACGATGGCAAGCAAGCAAAGTCCATTGTCCACATGTCTCAATTCTCATGTTTCATTTGCAGTATTCTCGCTCTCGATCCTTTGATCGACATTTCAGTATAACAAATATTAACAACAACTAGAATCCACTAGTTTAGTAAGCATGCAGGAGTAATGCTAATTTACATATGGCATTAGAATCTTTCACTATCATGGCACTATCAACATAGGCACAAGCATGTCATAGTTCTCTACTTCAGAGTCAAGAGAATGTCATTGTTCTCTACTTATAATTAAGCGAGTAAAAAGAGAATGTCACTGTTCTCTACGTTTCATGAGCATAATAACGTGTCTCATTGTTATTCAACTAAACCAAATAGGAATATGAATACATTTAGGCGTGAGGATTCTCTACTTCATAGAGATTCTATGTCAATATAGTAAATGTTATGATGACGAATTCTCAAGCCCTTTAGCTATCACATAAGCACACAACTAACACATTTCTATAATACATATAGAACATAGAGGAGCTTCACTTGCTCTGGTTAGGTCCGACCCACCTATTACTCAGCTCAAAACGGTCCAACAGAAGCTCTAAACTCAACTCAAACGGTTCCTGGACCTGCTGAAAACAAAACATCAAACCGCATCGAAGCAATTACTTAATAATCCGATTTCGGCTCCAATCACACAAAGTATGAAGTAATAACTCAATTCCCTGCTTTGACTAGCTTAATACCTCAGATTAAGCTTCCAAAAGGCCCTCCAATGCCAGTCGAAGACAGTCCAAGGGTCAATTACCCTCTCGCTGCGAACAAAACCGAAACGACATCAATATAGTCGATTATAAGCTATAATAGTCGAATTCTAGCAATTTCAGCTTCCTAACTGAAATTCTTGCTTACCTCAGGTTAGAACACCTTCTAAACCAGCCTCAAAAGGTACACGTTCAGCTCAACGAGACTCGAAGACCTGCTGCGAAGAGAAAATTCCAAATTGCATCAATAATCCGCGTATAGTTCCGATTAAGCTTCATAAATGGCTAAATATTCCACTTAAGCTTCAAAGTAGCTTATCCCTGGTCTAAGAAGGTTAAATCACAGCTAATTATCTCATTTTTAATTGCTGAAATCTCAGCCTAGCACAGCAAGAGGCAAAAACCCGAAATTATTACTTAAATCGACGAATAGAACGTCGATAACAGCGAAAGTGAGTCGCTTACCTTCTCAAGCTGCCAACCAGTGACCTGCTGGTCCAGGGCTGCGAAAACCCATCCAAAATACTCTCTCACACGTCCACGTAAGCTCTGCGACGCTCGCAAACAGCGAAGAACGCACGCGGCGACGAAAACAAGCTAAATCGGCGAATTTTTTGTAGAGAGAGAAAAACCCTAGAGAGAGAGAGAGATGAAGGTGGAAGAACAACCTCCTGAGTTCCAGCAACCATTACTGAACTCCCAGAGTCGTGCTGGAATCAAATAGGTGAGAGCAAGATGTGAAATTACCAAACTACCCAAGCTGCCACGAATCTGCCAGCTTGTACCGGTACAAGGTGATGGCTGTACCGGTACAACAAGCAGAAAATTGCTGATTTTCGCAGATCAATGCAATTTCTCACTTTTAACCCTCCAATCACTCTCTAACTGGTCAAAAACTTCTCCAAATCATTTAGAACATGTAGAATAGTTCCACACTTCATTGCTCACACTCGAATTTCGCAATTTGCAAAAGTTCAGTGTATTACACACGAACAGTGCCAACAATACAAAGAGCAAGTAATCCACAAGATAAAACATGTGAAATAAAGAGAGTACTTTACTAGCTATTACAATAGTTGCATTTTTTTACATTTACATCATTTTTCCAAAATGAATACATTTGATCCTCAAAATACATAGCTCTCCAACCTCACCTACATGAATCTCTCTCAATACATAGGGGTGCTAATGCAAAAGGAAAGCTACTATACTACCACGGTCTCACTGATCGGGCGCGATGCCCTTGCCGCGGTCCTCTCTCGGTAACCCTGTACCTACCACTGGAAATAGAGTGGGGTGAGAACTATCTTCCATAGTTCCCAGTGGGCTCGGCCGCCGACTCTGCCGATCTCCCCACTAGGTCCAAGTGGGCACAAGCAACAACAGGTAGATAGATAGATAGATAGATAGATAGATNGTTGGACAAGAAAGATAATGAACCTAGAATCACATGAACCTAGGTGGGCAAAGGTAATGAACCTAGAGTTAATAAACCTAGGCTATGAGTATGGAAGCAACGAACCTAAAGTATTAACTTAGGTTGAGTAAATGCTTGGATCTAGATAGGTCAATTCTATAGGGATAAGACCAACCCTTATGAGATGTGAAATGGATTTCGGAATCCCAAAGCTAAATGGATACACCGAGAGGGGTGTAGGGTGTGTGCGACAATTTCGCCGCCCAGGGGCTATAGAACCATTGTCGTGGCGTGTGCGACGATTTCGCCGCCGGATGGTTAGCCGGTTAGTGGATCATACCGCCTGTAGACTGAACCATCGACGTGGCGTGTGCGACGATTTTGCCGCCGGGTGGCTAAGTAATGACCTAGGCTGCCGTTGTTGGGTGAGGTGCGATTCGTTCGCCGCCAGACGGCTAGGACAGGAGTACGGTAGGCTGTGGTTAGCTGAGGTGCTTGTGAGAGTTCCTTCACCTCGAGCTTGGCAGTGCGCGGACTATCTGCGATTGATTGACTCAAGACTGAGTCGAGTGGCATAGTTGGCTAAGGTAAAGTAACCTTAAGAAAGAATGGCAAATGCTAAAGTATATCGACAATCAAGAATGTCAAAGAATAAAGAATCGCCAATGAGTATAATGTAACAAGGAAATGATGTAACGAATAGCTAATGAATGCGAATAGCTAAATAAGTAAAGAACGGCTACATGTAAAGAATGACTAATAATATGTAGTAGAATCAAGCAAACTACTTGCATGAGTTACAGGTTTTGCATATCGCATTTTGTGAAGCATGTTATCTGTTAGTTGAATAATAACATGATGATATATATATATATATATATATATATATATAGGTGTTATTGGACTAACATGTTGCAGGGCCTCATTAGACATATTGATCGAGCTTTTTCCTTGGGTGGCCGTACCCACTGGGAACCATGGAGTTGGTTCTCACCCCACGTTGTTTGGGGTCTTTACAGGTACACACGAAAGCGGCGCGGCGGCGCGAGGCAAGGGCGTAGCTCCGTAGATAGCGCCCTACCCCAGAGACCGAGATACCAGTACCCGAGTTGGTGGTCTAGCTTGGGAGGTTTAAAGATAAAGAACAAACTTTTATCAAATTGTAATATTTGTGATTGTATTCGGAAGTTTAATGTAAAAGAAAATTATGGTGTAAAAATTGTATCTAAGTTGAATGTTGTAATAACTTAGTAGTATTATGTTTTTGATACTTCCTTATGCAATCTATGAATGAATACTATTCCTGGTTGGAACCTCTCGTATTGTATTGATTGCGACGCCTTGGACGTATAGGGGAGACTCTGTCCGCGGCACAGGAAAACCCTGTCCGTTCGGCGGTCTGTTGGCGGCGCCGCAACCCGGCCAAATAGGCGGGTGGTCGCGGGTTGTGACATCCTGTCTCGTTCCTCCAACAATAAAAGGAAGTATTTGTCTGAAATCGCCACCAAGCAATACTGTCTTTCCCCCAAAGAGTTTTTCCTCTGCTACTTCTTCGGCAGTCTGTAGAATATCTTGCAACGATTTATCCAAAGCTTCAAAACAATTTCTGTGGTTCATTGGAGCTTCATCCCAAATTATTAAGCTTGTATGAGCAAGCAATTTTGCAAGTTGCGTTCTCTTTTTTATCTCACATGTTGAGAACTCATCAAGCTTAACAGGTATCTTAAATCGTGAATGAGCTGTTCGCCCTCCAGGAAGTAATAAGGAAGCAATTCCCGATGAAGCAACAGCCAACACAATTCTTCCCTCAGATCGTAGTTTTGCAATTATTGTTCGCCACAAATACGTTTTGCCTGTTCCCCCATGGCCATAAACGAAGAACAAATTGCCTCTTTCTTCATAAACAGAGGATAAAACAGCACTATACACTATTAATTGGTCACGATTTATGCCTTTAAATAATTCCATATGTTCTGCTCTTAAAGCATTCGAATCATAATCTAGTTCTTCTCGTAATAACCTATTGTTGGAATCTTCCATAAGTAGCCTATTGGGGAGTGGAAGTTTAAATTGCACAAGCGAGCTATTATTTTTATTAAGCAACAACTCCAACTCACATAAGACATAGTTTTGTATTTCTGCGTCAGGCATTTTAAGGCTGCTGATCCCTAAAAGGTTTTTAACCCGATATATTATATCATCAGACATTGATTCCCAATAATCATTCCACAATTTAACAGGATCAGCAACCTCACAAAACATAATAATAGTGACAAAAAGTTGCCTTAAATCAGAGGCAGAAGACCAATAGGCTGCTTCTTCGAATGGATGACGCCATTCCAAATCATCACCTAGTAATTCAAGAGCATCGCATGCAGCACGAAATGTTTCATATATGATACCATTGACGGTTCTAATTTCAGTATAATTTCGTGCACCTTTTACCTTGTTTAAAAGCATCCTCAAAAAATAAAGCTCACCAGAATTTGGGTGGATATAAACTATCCTTCCTATTCGATGTCCTTTCTTACGTTTTGTCCAAATTTTGTCGTCGGAATGCCATACCCATTTAGTTGGGAATTCGACGTAAGTTAATTCACGCGCATCATCATACACCTGATTGGTTGCCATCCATTCAGTGAACATTGTTTTTGTAACATCAGGTCGCCTTAGAATATCATCCAAAGTTTGCATCTCGTGATACACTATATTATTCATTAACGGCAAATGGATGGTTAGTCGCTCAACTGTAGGATCTCGGCAGTGTATATCAAATTGAAACAATCTCCAAACAGCTTCATATGCCGATAAATACCTACAATCCAAATATTTCTTGATTTCATCAACTTCTCTGTCCTGCTGCCTGCATGTTGAGTTGGTAGTCGACGAATCATCTTCAATTATTGCTCTAATTCTATCTGGCCCTTTATTGATGTACTTAAATAAATATTTAATAAGTCTTGTCTTATTACACCATTCAACATTAATATGTGCTTGGTATTTAACAACCAGCTGCAAGTTATGCGGAACAACATAGCAATTATCAAGGTCAACTCCATTTTTTGTAACATATTCTCCATTATTTCTTCTTTTATAAATAGCAAATCCATTCTCATCCATTACTGTGTGCGGCCTAAATTCTTTCGAAAAATATTTTGAGCAATAACCTTTTGCCATACACGGTGCTCGAGGATTTGCTGATCCACATGGTCCATGCATCATGAATTTTGAAACAGCCTGATATTCATCCGTATATGTATTTTTATCAGGGATTTCAGCAGAAATAAACAAATCAATATCTGCAGGAGTTACCGATCTATGCTTTCCTTGTAGCCATACCAAAATATGGACATGTGGGAGGCCTCTTTTCTGAAATTCTATCGTATACAAATCTAGTCGAAAAAAAAAGGAATGAGTTAAATAGCGAGAAAAGATAAGCACACAACATCTAAGAATTTCAACATGTTTCTTTCAAGATATTCTTAGCAAACATACCAGCAGCAGGCATCCCAAAATATGTGCCATTTTTAATATCTGCCATTAATGCATCAACCTTTATTTTGAAAACCCTGCTAACTATATCCGGCCGATTTTCTGGCCTTTGGCCGGGAATAAATAGCAAAGCATTCTGTATCTCGAGCCATTGTGTATTACAGGTAAATGTAATGAACAGATCAGGATGGCCACAATGTCTGCATATTGCAATAGCATCTTGATAATTCTGAATCATGTATCGAGGGCCAGCTGTGAAGCTAGATGGCAAGATAATTTTCTTACCGATTACGTTACCGTCAACATCACCTGCAATAACGGCATCTCTAATACCTTTATAAATTTCAGAACGCAAGTCAGCCTGGTTTCTTCTAATATAATCAAGGAGTTCTTCTTTGACACATGAAAAAGCATCAACCAAATATTGCTGGAAAAGTTTACCTCCTCTAATTAGAGTCTTTCCTTCGGATATTTTATTTTGTATCCTATAGGCATAAATTCTCGCATTGTAACATTTTTTCTGCATGCCACTTTTCTACGCGAGTGTTCGTTATATTTTATGCCTATTCTGAAACCGTCCTCACCATATGGAAACAAAATAGGGTACTGCATAGCCATGAAAGATGGGTGTAGATCAGTAATACGTTTCAATCCCTCCATCTTATGCTCAACTATAATGTCTCGTTGCCGATCAGCAGTACCAAAATCACCAATTATTAGACCAGCAATCTCAGAAGACATTGGAGGATTATATTGTGGGCCACTTTCAGGACGGGTTCCTATTAATCTCAAGCGAATAGGTAAGTAATTAGCCTCTCTGAAACGGTCCCGTGCCATTCTAAATGCTTTTACTACTTCATTGCGAGAATCAAATACTTCCATTAATTGGCGAACAATATTTCTGTCAATATCCTGAAGTTCATCACGACTGTTAAATGCTCGCATTCTATTATCGATTTCGTTTTCAGTATCGTAGATGTACAACTGAGCAAATTTTGGACGATGCCCATCCATTGGCAGTAGCGAATACATCCTGTGATAATTTTGTCCACTAATCTTAAACACATATGGACCTAGTTTTCGATTAATGTCATTGTCGACCTTAGCCCCAAATGATGTGAGAGCGAACATCGAATTATAGGTGCGAATGTTCTTCCTAAAATGCTTTGCCTTACCTGAAACTCCATAATCTAATAAAGTATCAAGCAACTCAGGGGTCGACTGCAATAATGGCAAAGTCTTCCTGACAACATATTGAAAACCGAGGAGTTTGTTCGTTGCGTGATTTGTGAATTCTTTCTGCATACCATAATTGAGCTCCACATGATTGACATCCATGCTCAGGCAATCCAACATAATGTTGCTGCTCATTGTAGCGAACAATTGGCGCTGGCTGAGCAAATTTAGTCAATTCAATTGATAAAGGCATACCTGAATTAACATTAACAGTCGCTTCCGTGTTTGTTATAGATAAATACTTCCTTTTTCTCCGCCCATAATTATCACTATCTAATCCTGTAACCGAATGCTGACCAACATCGGCACAAGAGTTTGAAGCATAGAATCCTCTATTGTGCCTACGACGGTCAAGAATAGTCTTACGTAGTTTCCGATTTTCGGCACACAAGGCCATATTAACAGCTGCTTCCGTGTTTGTTATAGATAAATACTTTCTTTTTCTCCGTCCATAATTATCACCATCCAATCCTGTAACGGAATACTGACCAACATCGACACAAGAGTTTGAAGCATAGAATCCTCTACTGTGCCTACGACGGTCAAGAATAGTCTTACGTAGTTTCCGATTTTCGGCACACAATGCCATAATACTATTGCCGAATTCAACTCTAGCAAAAAGAAGCACAAAATCCTTTAATGATACCTCTGTCTTATTAATAGTATAAAATAGCAGAAAAGATAACCTCAAAATCAAATGGTGTTACAAAAAGGAAAGAACGTCACCCAAGAAAACTAAAAAAAGAAAAAAGTTTACTAACATCCTATAAACCTATCCACATTACCATCATTTTACACTCCAATATTCTGGTATATTTGTAAAAAATTGTATATATATAGAAGTATAATAATTATGGACTCTATTAGTTTTAATAACCAAGCTTAATTATTTTGAATCATCATTACATTTAGCACGAGAGCTACATAAAAAGAAGAAATATAAAGGTCAAAGGGTATTGGCATTGAAATTAAGATTGTATATATAGTTGTGTATAGTTTAAATTTATGACCATATAAGGTAGCGAAATATTTACTATTTTATACCACATTTTAGTTTATAAAGACTCACTATTTAATACAATGATGAAGTGCAAAATATAAATTTTTGATATGTCCAGAATATGTATTGAGCCTTCAACCTACTATGCAGCATTTTGCATAACAACCAACTATTCTCAATGGTGACTATTGTCTAAATAATGCATAATAAAATATAATGCCAAATAAATCTGCACCACTACATATATTTTATAATGTTGTCTTTGTATGACAAACTCATGTGACATATCAGAGTATGTATATACAAAAAAGGTAAGCTAGCTTCAAGTATATATCACTCCCGTGGTTTCGCATTTTCTTATTTTAGTATTCTGTGGTTTAAAGTGTATCAAATTAATGTTCTGTGGTTCCTTTATATCTTTTCGTCAGCTTTTTAGTTAATATTTTGTTAAATTATATAAAAAAAAAAAATTCAGATACTCTATCTAAGTTTATCAAATATTCACTGTAGTTCTCTTTAATTTTAACTTTGTTACTGATTTAACGAAAAAAATTTGTGAAATCCATAATAAAGAAATAAAAATGAAATCACAGGATACTAAATTAATACATTTTAAATCATAAAATCCTAAAATGAGAAAGTGTGAAACTATATAAATGATATTAAAGTTTTCATAAAAGAATTACAAACCTACGTATTACAGCGGTACCAACACATTAATGATATAGTAAGTGAAAAACATGACTAACTAAATGTTCTTTGAATCAATGGCAAATTTTAAATGTTAGAAAACGTTGAGAGTCAACAATCCATTATTGCCGACATTTAATGGATCACATACACCACCTCTACTTCCACTTTTACAAAGGATATATGAAGAACAATTAAAAAATTATACACACACACACACACACACACACACACACATATATATATATATGCAGAACTCGTCGACTATTAGTCATTCTAAATTAGCCTCCTTGGTTTTGTTTTTTATTGAAATTGGTCTCAACTTTTAATTATTTAGAATCAAGTAATTTTGCCAAAAAAAGAATTTATTAAACTGATTGATAATTCCATCAAATATTGAATAAAATTATATTTAATTAACTGGTAAGAACTAATCGAGCCATGAAATGTAACAAACTTTTTTTACGCCTAATTAATTGCAAAAACCTAAATAAAAATATTGGAAATTAAAGAAGAGCCACGCAGAAAAATTAAAGCTGGGTGACCTATCTAAGAACGTCTCGTAGTTGATGGGTCTCCATGCAATTTTACGCAAGAAAGAAAAAAGTTCATGAAACAAATAGACAGGTGGGTAGATGGACAATTGAATGCACATAAATTAATAGCCAACATGCAATTTTCTATATATTTTCGCATAGAAAAATTATTGAGCAAAATTGGAGATATATATACATTTTATTGCTAAGAATTAATGAGCTCTATTGGTTTTAGCCGAATGAGAAGTGTTTGCATTATTATATTTACCTTAAACATTATTAGCATAGTGTAAAAAGACTAATCATGATCGATAAGATTTATTCAGTATTAGGTATATTATTTTATGGCCAAACTTTAATTGATCCTCTATTGTTTAGCATATTTCATTTCGTTATTCTGCGGTTCGAAAAGATGCGTTTAAATATCTGTATTTTTATTTTTATTTTGCCACAATGATCTATTAAGAAACCTTGTATCAAGCTTAGTACAGGGCCTGTCTAAAAAACCCTGAAAAAATCGAATATTTGTTGGAAACACGATACCTGATCGAGTTCATTTTGTATTTTGTTTTTTTTTTTTCCTTCCTCAAAGTTATTTTGATCGATGGCAGGTAATCATATATTAAATAATAAATGGTGATTAAAATAGGAGGAAATAGAATATATGAATATATTCATTGCTTTCAGGAAGAATGCCGACATATGGTTCCTCAAATAAAAAGCAAAAATGTATTGATTCTTTTTCAGCACTATTTTTATTACAGTGTGTGATTTAATAGGAGCAATGCTTTCCGAACACTCAAAAGTAGAAGGAAATTTTATGCCATTTTCGTTCAGCTTTTTTTTTTTCTACGAATTTCATTACTCTTTTATTTTTTAAATACTGTAAATTATAAAAATTCTAAATTCTTGGATGAATTGTGTTTAAAATTTAGGTCCGTTTATTTATTATAAAAAAGTTGAAAGGATGACCCTAATATATTTCATTTATTGCATACATTTAAATGCAATTATAGATTGCTTACTCCTGCAGATATTGACCTGTCTATTTCTAATGCAGCTACAAAAAAAAAAAAAAAAAAAACACATACTCTAATGAATAGCAAGTTATTTTAAAATTCACGATACATGGACATTAAATCTTCGCTTGTTTTTATGTTGTTTATGTACATAATTACAGATGTACCACAAATGGCTTAGGCTACACAATTAAAGTTGCACTGCAAATGGTTTAGGTCAACTTAAGTCATTAATCATTAGTTTTTTTTCCTGACACGATTCCTGTTTTTTTTTTTTTTTGCTTTTTTTTTCCATTTTCATTTTATTTTACTTGTTTTAATATTTAAACTAATTTGTTTTGTAACAATATTTAATAGAAGTAGGCTATAAGAATGCAAAAATTGTCTCCCAGCTAAAAAAAGGGCAAATCCTTTTGACTTTTAATGTCCATTATTATTATTACTATTATGTTCAATCAGACGTGTATGAATTATAATATTTATGCGGGAAAAAAATACCGAGAAGGATCATACGTACTTTTGGAAACAGCTGCAACATAAATCCGCCAAGACTCTAAAGGCTGAGCTGCAAAAGGAAAAAAACATAGATATAATAAAAAAGACGGCTTGCTTGCAAATAAAATAGCCGGTAGCGATATTTGTTTGTAAGATAACTAAGTGTGACAAACAAAGATCAAACACAATGCTTTTGATGGGAAAAATACCTGCACTTCTTTGTGAACAACTATAGTTCTGTTCCTATTTGCGTCCCTTTGTAAACAACCGATCTACAAATGACAAAGAGACATAAATTAGTATTTTTTGCATATTTTAATACTGATAGATAAAAGGGACATATAAGGAGAAGCGTACTTAAACAGAAAAGAATATAATTTTTTGATAGAATAATAAAGAGAAAAATTATACGTACATTTGAAAACAGATGTAGTATTGGTCCTCTAAGCCACCAAACTCCTAGCTGGTAAAAAAATATATATACACATAATTAAGAAAATGGCAACATAAACTTGCTCCAATAAATATAAACTGAATAGGCGGAAAAAATCTGGGTCTTAGAATAAACCATCTACTAAT
>NW_017893345.1:0-10877 GCF_001540865.1 Ananas comosus
AGTGGTCGTCAGAGAACTATCCCTATGAGAACCTAGTGGTACTTGGCTAGTTAACTTCACTAGACTTCCTTCGGAATTAGCGAGCATCTAGTCCTTTGGTAGGTTCGTTTAGCGGATTGGCTATATAACAGTGGTGGGGTATTTACTATTCCTTCACCTACTGAGATTGATCCTATTGTAGTCATATCATTATGTTGTATCATAATAGCTTGCTTCCATAAATTGTTGTTGTTCACTATTAGATTTGAGATCTTAGCGGCAAGTTAGCTAGCGATTGCTGGTACTACCCATGAATAGCATAAGAGTAGGTTTTGCAGATAACCTTTGATTAGACCTAGCTGCATTGCATAACTATGTTGTTGTTGTATTTTATTTACATGTTGAAGCATTATAGCATGATAGAGAATTGTTGCTAAGATGATGCTCCATGCATTACTTTGCATTTGATGATCTAGTAGATAAGTAGTAGTATTTCCATATATCTTTCTATCTATCTATCGTGTGCCAGCTTGGGACCCTAAGTGGGTAAGATCGGAATGGGTCGACCTGAGAACCCATTATCCCCCCCCGACCAGACCATGGCCGTCGAACCCACTGGGAACTATATTTATATAGTTCTCACCCCGTGATGGTTTTTGGTACAGGTTAACCCGAGAGCGGTATCGAAACAGAGGATCGCAGTACAGCTTGGGTTACGCGCACCTAGTGCTAGTTGCGTAGTTTACTTCTATTTTGCCATTAGGAGTTACCTGAATACATGTATTGAGAGGTAAGATGATTGTATAGGTGTGGAGGTATTTTGAGGATAAATGTAAGCTTAAATGTTTATTTTTGAAGAATGTTAAACTTATATTCTAATTTGGAAAGAATCAAGTACTTCGTAATTAAATGTATCGAGTTGAATGTTGTAAAGCAGATTAGTTAAGTATCTTCTCTTTTGTTTCACATGTCTGTTTTCTACTTGCTGGACGGCTTGCTCCTGTATATGATCGGCACTGTTTGTGCTCTCGACTGGTTGTGCGGGGATGATCATATATGGTATTCAAGTTGATTTCCTGCAGGACTTGTTGTACATGATCATTGTTTAGCCTGCGGCAGGGGAGCTCTGGTCCGTTCGCGGTCCGCCCGCCGCGCCTGAAAACCCGTGCATAATTGTACGTTTCGGGTCGTGCGGTTGGTGCCCCGTGACTCCCAAGTTTGGTGGTTATCATGCGATTTCAAGAGTCAAGCAAAGAGAGAGTCTTGGACGACATAGCGAGACCAGACGTGTGACCCTAGGTTATTGGGCTGTGAGTGCGACGTGAACTATACGCTGGCGGAAGGTTGGCCATTGGGTCATACTCAGTTTGCATAACTCTAAGACGGATATTAGATGGTAGTATTCAAAGGTGTGCGTGCTTCTCAGCAAATTGTTTTATCGGTGTGGCGGACAATATAAAACGCCATTGATGAATTAGACGGCCCTGTCGATGACTGTCGCGCTTCGAAGTTGAGCGCTTTGTTTCGCGTACTTGAAGACTGGAAGTTAATGGGGTATAAGGATTAACGAGTTGGTTGTGTGTTCAGAGTCTAATGGCACAATGAGACATAGTCGCCGTGAGATCGTTCCGGCACAGGCTGCTGAGTGCCAGAGACAAGCTGTCAAGATGAGGTGCCAAGACTGGAAGGCGCAGAGATGCATAGTTGGCAGGTTTCAACACCAAAGGAGTTGAATCGAGCGGGTCAGGAGTCCGTTTGTAAGATATCGATCTCGTACGTATTTTGGAACTTGGGCCCACATTGGGCCAAAGTGGAGCGAGTTAAACGATTTGGACAAAGTTCTATTCAGTATTCCAGACTAAGTTGAAAGACGCGAACACTGAGTTTCTCAAAGGGCCTTATGTCTGGAATGTTGGATATTGCCCGATCGGCGCGAAGTGGAGCCGCAAACAAGTTAAAAAATAACCATTCTGGAGCTGCGCTGTACCGGTACAAGCGGTGAACATGGCAGTGTTACGGTTACACCCATCCCAGCGGGCTGCGTAGCTCTCGAGCCCAGGTGTTGTACCGTTACCAGGGCTTGTCGTACAAGCTCTGCGGAACTCGAGAACCAGGCTCAGGTTTCGCTTCTTTGGCTGTTCGCAGACGCTTTACGGGCAAGGCGCAGAACAGCAGGGGTGTTTTGAGGAAATGAAAAGTTAGAAGGGACCTGTGAGGTCGAGGAGCATGACATATGGCAGGTATGATTTAATTGAGGCAATCATAACGTTTTGCATGATGTCGACTCAAAGAAATTGTATGCGGTTTTTGTGGTCATTGCTACTACTTGATGTGTTGGTGTAGTCGGGACCAAAGTGGACGGGATAGTAGCGTAGACACCCTGAGCTGCTTATACAGTGAGAGCGTGTGCCTGCTTGTGAGCAGTAGCGAGCTTGATGAGCACTATTCAAATTGCTAGGTGGCTGATTATTTGGGCGAGTCATTGTTGTGTAGTTAGTGCGCTTAGGCCAGAGTTGCCTACTGCCGGGCTTGTGTGGACGAGCTTCTGAGCTGGATATAGTCATGAGTGCCATTGTTGACTCAGGCGGGGTTTGAGTGTGTTGGCAGTAGCACTATACGCATGCTAACGTGCGAAGGCTGGGGGCCATAGATTCACCTGTACGGCTGAGTGGTCTTACTAGGGCTTAGGTTAGCGAGAGTAGTGTGCGTGAGAGCTCTATAGAGCGTGTGTGTAGGACGATTAGCGGGTACGTGCTTATGGGACGACCGTGCTGCCATTTGTGGACTGTGCAGTCCTGGGCCATTGGGCAGGCACAAGTCAGCTGTGCAGTGACAGCGCCCCGATAGCTACGGCGTAGGGCACGAGAGTTCTGGTCAGGGACGGATAGTCCGAGTTAGACCGGCGAGCGTGGAATTGCCACGTGTTAGATCGTGGAGTATTGATTGACTCCCCCCCCCCCCAACCCGAAAAAAGTTGATTGGCTGGACCCAACCGAGGGGATTATGTTGGTTCGGGTTCTTGGGTGCTCCTAGTTGGAGTCGTTCGAACCAATTCTGTGCGAAATTTCAGTGATGAATTCGCGCGGTTTATGATTCGGGTCTGCGAAGATCACTATCGCGGGAGGACGCTATGCGTGAGTTGCGCCAGGTTTGGTGCTGTCTAGGGCCTACGCTAGGACTGGTGACTGTGGTTCACCTAACCAATGAGATCGAGGTAAACGGTAGGCGGGTGGCCTTATCGACGAGTTTAAGCTTGAATTCACGAATAGGAGTTCGTATGAATTCATTGCAAGAGCGAATGGATGTTAGTCGTGGCTGTAGTATCAAAGGATAAAGAGAAAGTAAAGTGGTCTCTGGGAGACACTTGAGTGATGAATAGCCACGTGAGGATTGGAGCTTGAAGAAATTGCTCTTTTATGGATTGAGATTCGAGATGTGCTAGAGTGGGCTATCTCGTGATGGAGCAAGGATCTAGTCGAGGATTGAAGCACTCGTGATTGGTCGATGCATCAACGAAATTGCTTCTAAGCAATGCCGGTGATCGAATCGGAGTGAAATTTTCCGATTGGGTGTATAATGCAAAGAGCAGTTCCTTGCATGGTGGTAATGCACTTTTGGACTTGCACATAGCAAATGTGAAAATATCTAGTCTCACATCCTCCGAGGTGGGCCTTTGAACAGTTCTAATAAGTGAAAGGCCACTCCGAAGTGGGAAAGTGCATTGGAATTTCCGATTGCTCGATAAGTCGAGTTAAGGAGTGATTTGAGTTTCGGGGACGAAACTCTTATTAAGAAGGGGAGAATGTAAGATACCGGAGTTCTAAAATTATGAGGTTACGGTGTCCATTTGGTTGGAGAGCCATTTGAACGGTTCCGGTGAGGTTGCGGTGTAATGTAATATACCGGATTTAAATATAAAAAAATAGAAATAAATAAAAATAGTATGAGATACTATTTTTATTGAATTTAGAGAAGTGAAATATAAGTTGGGAATGACCTGTGCTGAAATCGGAATTAAAACAGAAGATTTAGAATTTTCTGTTGGAAACGGGGCAGATAAATTAGCAGAAAATGCACAGTCTCAGAAAATTATGAAAATTGGCAGAGATGTCAGAAATATTTTTATGAGGCTAGATTTAAGGTTTCATATTTTTCTGACACCCGTAGAGTGAGAAATAAAATCCGAAAGCTATCTGATAAAGATTGCAGTTCGGTACAGTTTTCCTTTCAGTGACCAAACGGCGAAACTGAACCAGTGATCGTCAGCCTTGTTAAGTTAAGTAGAAGACCGAACATCGAAGAAACAAGGTAGCTCTGTGCGCGAATTTTACTGTTAGGGGGGGCGGACTGGCCGCCTGAGTATCTAAGTTGCTGCGATTTTGGTTCTTATGAACGTTAACATTGATTGTTCAAAATTTACAACACGGAGAGGGAAATAATGGAACAAGTATAATTAGGTTTTAACCATTTATGGTTCGAGTGAATGAGAAAAAGTGCTCGTTGCAAAGTTATACGTTGGGACGCGGGCAACAGAGTAAAGTCTAATATTTTTTTCGGTGTTTGGTTCTTGTGAACGTCCACATTGGATTCGTTTCAAATTTAACACTCTACGGCATAATAACAATCAATATATTAGGTTATACTTGTTCGACTTGAAGAGTAGAAAAAGTGCTCGTCTGCAAAGTGTACTTGTTAGATGACGGCAACAGATTAGTCACTAATCATTTGCTTCCGCTTTTTGGTTATTGTGTAACCGTTGACGATCGATTCGTTCCAATTTACACTCTCGCGGCATCAAGACACAATATAAGTTAGCTTTTACTTTTGTTCGATAGAGATGAGCAAAAAGCACTCGTTGGCCATCTTAAATCTGTTAGGCGGCAACTGAGTAGTCTAATGTTGTTCGCGGCTTTGGTTTTTGTGAACGTCGACATCCGATATCGTGCAATATTACACCTCGAGCATAATAGACAAATTTTATTAGGGCTTTTACTGCTTCGATTTGATAGAATAAGAGAAAAAGCACGTCGTTGCAATTTATACTGTAGGGGGCGCAACTGAGAGCCTAAGTTGTTCCTGGTTTTGTTCAGATGAACATTGAACATCGATTCTCGAAAATTACGCTCTCGGGGTGCCTAAATAAGAACATATAATCTAGCTTGTTTACTCTTTATTGGTTGAGATGAGAAAGAAGTACTCCGTTCGAAATTTGATACGGTTAGGGGTCGGAAATGAGTAGTCTTAATGTTTGTTCGCATTTTGGTTCTTATGACGTTATCATTGATTCGTCTCCAAAATTTGACACTATACAGGGGCATAATAAAAATATATAAGGTTTTAACTTTGTTTTGGCTGAATGAGAAAAAGGTTGGGTGTAAAGTTAGGAGCTGAGGGGCGCGCACTGGAGTAGCCTAATGTTGTTTTGTGTTTGGTTCTTATGAATATTGACATCAATGGCGTGAGCAGAATTTACGGCTTTCGGGGCAGTAATAGAACAAATAAAAATTTAGCTTTTACTCTGTTGTTCGATTGAAAAAAAAAGCACTCGTTGCGAATTATACTGTTGAGGCCGGGGACGGCAACTGATAGTCTAGATTATTGTTCCGATTTTGTTCTTATGACGTTAACATTGATGTCGTCCAAATTTACCATCCCAGCGATGGGCTTTAATAGAACATATACATTAGGCTTTAACGATTGTTCGAATTGAGTGAGAAATGCTACGTTGCAAAGTTTTTACTGTAGGGGGTGTGAGGGGGGGGGGGGTCGTGGGCGGGGTGGGGCAGCGCGCACACGAGTATCTAATTATTGTTTCCGGTTTTGGTTCTTGTGAACATTCACAATCTTTGATTCTTCCAAATTTACACTCTAGGGGCATAATACAACAATATAATTAAGCTTTTTACTCTATGTTCGAGCAGAAAACCATGAGAAAAAGCACTCGTTGCAATTGTTACAATTGTTATGGGCGCAACTGAGTAGTCTAATGTTGTCCGGCTTTTGGTTTTTGTGAAGCGTCGACATCGAGTGTCGTTGGCAAATTAGCACTCTCGGAGGTCATAATAGAGGACAATTTCTATTAGCTTTACTCTTCGTTCGATAGAAATGAAAAAAGCAACTCGTTGCGCAAATTTAATACATATTAGTCTAATATTGTTCCGTTTTTGGTTCTGTGAACATCTCACATTGATTTCGTTCCAAAAATTTAATCACTCTAGGGCGCATAAAAGGGACAATATAATTAAGCTTTTACTCTTGTCGATCAGAATGGAAAAACGCACTCGTTTGCCAATTTAACAATTGTTAGGCGGCAACTGAGTAGTCTACATTTGTTCACGGCTTGTGGTGTTTTGTGAACGTCGACATCGATATCGTTGGCAAAATTACACTCTCGCGGGCATAATAGAACAATTTTATTACTTTTACTCTTCGTGGGTCGATAAGAATGAGGAAAAAGCACATTCGTTGCCAATTTATACGCTATTAGGGCGCAACTTCGTAGGGGCTTAATTTTGTTCGGTTTTGTTCTATGAACATTGACAATCGATTCGGTGCAAAATTTATGCTCTCCGGGCTAATCAGAACATTACAATTAGCGTGTGTGCTCTTGGTGCGAGTTGAATGAGTAAAAAGTCTCGCTGCCAATGTATACTGTTAGGGCGCGCAACTGAGTAGTCTAATGTGCTGGCCGATTTGTTTCTATGAAACGTTAACATTGATTTGTTCGCAAATTTACACACCGAAAGGGGAATAATGGAACAATATACATTAGGTTTTAAGCATTTGTTCAGATGAATGAGAAAAAGTGCTCGTTGGGAAAGTTATACTGTAGGGGGGGGCGCAACAGAGTAGTCCTATATTGTTTCGGTTTGGTTCTTGTGAACGTTCACATTGATGTCGTTCAAATTTTACAACTCTAGGCGGCATAATACAACAATATAATCTAGGTTTTATACTTTGTTCGATTGAAAGAGATAAGAAAGTGCTGGTTGCAAAGTTGTACCTGTTAAGAGCCGCAACAGATTAAGTCTAATTATGTTCCGCTTTTGGTTATTGGAACGTGACAATCAGTTCGTTCCAAAATTACGACTCATCGCGCATGAAGAACAAATAATAATTAGCTTATTTACTTGACTTTTTCGAGTAGAATGAGAAAAAGCACGTCGTTGCCAATTTAAAGCGTTAGGGAGGAGGCGTAGTGGGGGGCGCAATTGAGTAGTCTAATGTTGTTCCCGGCTGTTGGTTTTATGTGAACAGTCGACATCGATTGTGGCAATATTACACTCCTCGGAGCATAATAGGAACAATTTTATTACTTTTACTCTTCTTCGATAGAAAGAGAAAAAAGACTCGGTGCCAATTCATACTGTTAGGGGGGGAGGGGGGCGGCAACTAGTAGCCTAATCGTTGTCCGGTTTTGTTCAGATGGAATCATTGACTATCGATTCGTCGAAAATTTACGGCTCTGGCGGGCCCTAATAGAAGCAATGATAATTAGCTTTTACTCTTTATTCGGTTGAATGAGAAAAAGTACTCGTTGCAGCGAATGTTATACTGTTAGGGGGGGCGCAAATAGTAGTCTAATGTTGTTCCGATTTGGTTCTTATGACGTTGACATTGATTCGTCCAAAGTGTGAGCGAGCATAATGTGTAGGAGGTAACCGGACGTCTAAAACTGTGAAGTTATGTGTACAATGATTTGGGGAAGCAATTGAATGGTCCCGTGAGATATGTATACATAACCAGATTTTGGTATAAGGAGAGGAGAAAAAAAAAAAAAAAAAAAACAAAAAAAAAATAATAGATAAATAATAATAGTGTGGATACTATTTTATTGGATTAGAGAAATAAAAAATAAGTCTTATGAATGGAGCTTGTGCTGAAATCGAATGAAAACAGAAGATCGCTATGAATTTCTGTCAATCGACAGGGCAGATAATTAGCAGAAAATGCACATATCAAAAATTATGAATAATGGCAGAGATGTCAGAATAGTTTTATAGGCTAGCTATGAAGTTTATAATTTTTCTGACACCGGAGAAAAGTGTTGAATCAGATACCGAAAGTATCTGATAAAACGATATAGTTCGGTACACCGTTCAGTGACCAAACGGGGTCCGACAACTGGATAATATAAAATTCGTTGAGCGTCGTTCTCCATGTGAAAACGCGTGAGCCACCTATCAGAAGTTTGAGCTCAAACGACATTCAGCGGAGCTTCCGCGAAAGATATCAGATTTAAAAACTTGCCCGGAGGATGAATAGTGATTTGAGGATGTTGACTTTATTAGAAGCTAATTAGGCTTCTTCTCTTCTTTCTCCCACAGCCGCATGCGCCGGCAAGCATCACGCACTGGCATGGGAGGGGAGAGAAACGGCCTTCTCTCTCTCTTAAAGATCTCTCTCATCTCTCTATATCTCTCGCGCGAGATCGGGGTTTGGTGGAGAAGATGTTCGAACTGCGTGGAGGGCGACGGAGGTCGCGAGGCTTCGTGCGGCGCGGTGGAGCGATGTGTTTTTCGTCGCGGGCGTCACATTTGGGTAAGCTTTGGATTTTGTTTAAATCCTTCATGAATGATGTTCTGAGGTAGTATCTAGAGGTGCTCTAACTGTTCTCGGTCCATTTAATTTGGCATTATTGGAGGACGTTAATTGCATATTATGGTTCAAATGGATTTGTGCAAAATGGTGTGTTTGATCTCAGATTTGGACCCTCTTCGTAAACCTAATTGTTAGGTAACGAAACGCGTTGGCGAAGACGTATCGGTCGATTCCGTCGAGGGGGCCACAAGATATTAAAGAAATGGACCGTTGAGGTGTTGTTTCAGCTGTCCTGGAGAGGGCGAAGCGAACGTCGTAGAAATCAATGGAAAATGGATTTGAGGCATCGCTGGCACATAACCGAAAGACCTATAATTTTCGGGGAGTCTCTGCAAAGCGAGCACGTTGAGGCGCAGTTGCGATATCGGCCGTGCCGGTACAGGATCCCGGCGGGAGGCCGATCGGCAAGTGTCGCAAGCAATCGAATGCAATAGCAGGTGATTGTTGGTCGGGGCCGGGTGTGTTACCGGAAGCGACTTGCCGACAACCGCAGTGCGTTCAAAGCGGAATCGTGGAACTGATTGAGATGCATAAATGAATGTGCCATATGAAGCATGTGAGTTTATAGATTATGATACATGTAGGGAGAGCATGCTAAAGAACATGAACATATTAAGAACTTCAAGTCATACAAAACTGTTAAATGTATGAACATGTTACACTAGTAAGTTCATGATGACATGTATGCAGAGCATCTAGAGAACATGTGAGATCATGTTAGATAAGGTTAATGGCTATATATAGAAATGTTATGCAAGTTGAGAGATGATGTGAATTGCATGCTACGGTGGTAATGTGCATAGAGGAAGTTGTATGCATTAGAGAATGCATAGTTAGAGGCATGCATATTAATTATTATGAAAAGATGCGAGTGGCTTAAAGTAATATGATTATAGAACTTCGATATGGACAATAGGTATCGAATACGATCGAGTGGCATGAACGCTATGCGTCGTGAACTTAGGTGGATAAGAATCGACAAGGACCTAGTGTTATGAGAATAGGTCGAACAGGAATACATATGAAACCTAGCTGTTGGAGAACATAGTCGGAATATCGAACCTAGTGTCAGTGAACCTAGTAATATAATATATATATATAAGACCTTACGTGTTAGTGAACATAGGTTGCAATGAAACCTAGTGTCAGAGGGCCTAATGATGAAAAAAGAAATGGTCATGAACTTAGTGTTGATGAATCTATTCGCAAAAGACATCTTGAGAACATAAGTCATTAGAGACATTTGGTTGATTCGCTGAGGGATTGATGACCCTAGTTGACAGGTAATCCTCGTGTGAGAGATTGGATCATGCTCACGGTCGGTTAAAATCTGTAGTGAAGCCGCCACACAAGTAATGGCTTCGGAGTGGCACGTTAGGGACCTGCCATATTTGGGGTCCCGGCCCGAGGTCCTCGCGGGTCGTAAGTGGAGTAACCCTCCAACTGGCGAGATGGCTAGTGAGAGCAAGTAGGCGCGAACGCTCGGGTTAGCCATGAATTTGGCTGATCAAGGCATATAAATTCCGCATAGAGGTGGATTTGGCACTCCCGCAGTTGAGTGGTGCTAAGGCTAGGGTCGTCAATGTGAGGATACGCGTGACTCCCTTCACCTCGAGCCGGGCTTATCGCGGCATTGCCGCGGGATGGATTGACGTCGAAGGAGCCGGTCCGGGTGCTAGCGTCAATCAGGTAAATGACACCGGTTAAATTTGTTGGATCTGAGTATGATAACAAAATATAAGTAGAACAACAAAAGGTGTTACTTATGGTGAGGATATTTGCATGAATTACATAGCATTGGTCATTGTTAGGAAAATGCGAGGCAAGGTTATGGTTTATAATTGCTGTTATATCTATTTATACTGTTTTATTAAGGAGACTGCAGTTCCTCCTTTGAAGCTCTGTCGGACGGCCATTTTTCCCTTGGTGGGGCCGTACCCACTGAAACTGCCATGAGTTGGTTCTCACCCCCGTTGTTTTGGGGTTTTCAGGTTCACACGTGAGGGAGCGGGCGGCGGCGCGAGGCAAAAGGGCGTAGCGTCCAATAGATAGCGCCCTAACCCAGAGACCGAGAGGTAGCAGTACCAGTGTTGGGGCAGTCTAGCTTCGGGGCGAGTTAAGTTTAGAATAGAATGTATCAATATTGTAAATAAGCAAAAGTGTTGTAATATTCTAGATTTGTATTTGGAGGGAACTGTACCGTTGCAGGAATCAGTTAGCAATTGTGATGTATAAATGAATGTGCGAGGTGAAATGAATGTAATAACCTTAGGGATTGTTTTATGTTGATTGATGGA
>NW_017893345.1:10902-108954 GCF_001540865.1 Ananas comosus
TTGGTCACTAGAGAGGCAGCCCTGCTTGCTGCTCGGATAGCCGCTTGTTATCCGCAGGCGTACTCGGGGATAGTCCAGCTCGACATCCCTAGGAGATTGATATGTGAGCCTTGCTTGTGAACCACGAGTTCACCTTGAGATTGGGTTACCCATTGAGCCATACCCATTGTTGTTGTTCATGATAGCTTGCTTCCATAGTTGTTGTTGTTGATCATAGTTGCCTTTGGCTTACCGGCTGATTGGGTGGTCTAGAGAATAGCCCTATTGATGAACCTAGTGGTATGGTAGTTAACCTTCACTAGACTTACCTTGATAGCGAGCATAGTCGCTTGGTAGTTGGTTTAGCGGATTTGCCTATATACAGTGAGTGGGTATACTATTCCTTCACCTATGAGATTTGAGTACCTATTGAGTCATACTCATTATTGTTGTTCATAATAGCTTGCTTCCATAATTGTTGTTATTCACCTCCTAGATTTGAGATCTTAGGCAAGTTAGCCTAGCGGATTGGGTAATAACATGAATAGCATAAGAGTATTGCATTCATACCTTGATTAGACATAGTGCATTGCATAACTATGTTGTTGTTGTATTTATTTCACTGTTGAAGCATATTAGCATGATAGTAGATTGTTGCTAGATGATGCTCCATGCATACTTTGCATTTGATGGCATAGTAGATATAGTAGTAGTATTTCCATATATCTTTCTATCTATCTATCTGTGCCAGCTTGGACCTAGTGGGAAGATCGGCGGAGTCGGCGGCCGAACCCACTGGGAACTATATTTATATAGTTCTCACCCCGTGTGGTTGGTATAGTACAGCATGAGGAGCGGACCGGCAGATGATCGCAGCAGGCTAGCGCCCTACGTGCTAGTTGCGTAGATGCTTCTCGTATTGCAGTTAGTTGTCACCCTATGACTACTTGAGTAGATGAGCTATAGGTAGGCTGTTTTGAGAAAATGTGAATTAAGTTTATACTTTGGATGAATGTACGCTAAGTTGTAAATTAAATGTATTATCGAGTGAATAGTTTAATAGAATAGTTACAGTATTCTCTTTATATTTCACTTGTATGTTTACCTACTGTGACGCCTGCTCTTTATTGTTCAGCACTCGTTTGTGCTTTAGTCGTTTGTTGTATGATTGTGTATCGTATTCAGTGTTTTCCTGGGAACTTGTTGTACACGAATCTCGTCATTTGAAGGCCCTTGGCAGAAGGGAGAACTCTGTCCGTTCGGCCGGTCCGCCGCGCGCCGAACATGCCAAATCGTAGCGGCCGGGGCGTGTGGCTGACCAGTTGTGGTTCAAGAGCGAGTTAGAGAGCAAGACAATAGAGAGAGTCTAGGACTGACCTACGGAGAACACCTAGGACAGGTGAACCTACATTATAGTGGCGTGAGGCGACGTGAACAATCTATACGGTGGCGGAGTGAGGATCGATTGATCAAGTTTTGTAAAACCTCTAAGAGGATACGTTAAGAGGTAGATTCAGGTGTGGTATTCTCAGCCAAGTGTGTTTATGTTGCGCGCGACAACATAAAACTGATTGATGAGAATAGACGCCCTTGTGTGACTTTCGCCCGATTGAGTGCGTTGTTTCGCTATTGAGGCGAAGTTAATGGGATAGGTGATTGGTTGGTGCCGGCTGGTTGCTGACATTAGACCAAACACAGACTCGTGTTAGAGCGATTGTTAGTTGCCGAGTACGGCACGTGGGCCTAATAGAACCTCGAAATGAGGTGGCGAGTTGTGCTTGTGTTGTCGGTGTGCATAGGCAGATTGCCTGATGCTGGACTTCGTGTGAGACCTGTAGCGGACATAGAGGCTCGAGTGTAGTATCGTGAAGTGCGGTTTCGATTCAGCCGGGAGTGAGTTGGCAAGTAGCACTTCAGCGCTAAGTGTGAAGCGAGGCCATGATACTACCGTAGGTGGTGGCTGCACTAGGTGCCTAGAAGCGTTAGAGTGCTGTAGGCTCTGAGAGCAATGTGTGTAGGACGACGTTGGCCTGGGGTAGTGTTGGGGACGACCGTGCATTGGACCCTTATTAGGACTGTGGAGCCTGAGCCCATTGGGCAGGCACAGTCAGCTGTGAGTGACAGCGCCCCGATACCTACGGGTAGGGCAGAGAGTTTTGGTCAGGACGGTAGTCCGAGCTTAGATCTGGGAGCGTGGAATGCCACGTGTTAGATCGTGAGATTGATGACACCGAGTGTGTAGTGACCCAACCCGAGGACTTGACGTGGTTTGGAGTCTTGGTTGCTCCTGGTTGGAGTGTGTGCGAATTCTCCAATGAGAGTGTCGCCCGATGATGATTGGGTCTACGAAGCGAACGAGAGGCGCTATGCGTAGTTGCGACAGGTTGGGCTGTAAGCCTACGTAGGACTGGTGACCTATGGTTCACCAATGAGATCGAGGTAAACGGTAGGCGGGTGGCCTTATCGACGAGTTTAAGCTTGAATTCACGAACAGGAGTTCGTATGAATTCGTTGCAAGAGCGATGTTAGTCGTGGCTGTAGTATCAAAGGATAAGGAGAGAAAGTAAAGTGGTCTCTGGGAGACACTTGAGTAATGAATAGCCACGTGAGGATTGAAGCTTGAGGAAATTGCTCTTCTATGGATTGAGATTCGAGATGTGCTGAGTGGGCTATCTCGTGATGGAACAAGGATCTAGTCGAGGATTGAAGCACTCGCGATTGGTCGATGCATCAACGAAATTGCCTCTGAGCAATGCCGGTGATCGAATCGGAGTGAAATTTCTCGATTGGGTGTATAATGCAAAGAGCAGTTCCTTACATGGTGGTAATACACTTTTGGACTTGCACATAACAAATGTGAGCATATCCAGTCTCACATCCTCCGAGGTGGGCCTTTGAACAGTCCAATAAGTGAAAGGCCACTCCGAGGTGGGAAAGTGCATTGGAATTTTCGATTGCTCGATAAACCGAGTTGGAGTATCGATTGGGTTGAAGTGAGTTAGTTTCGAGGACGAAACTCTTTTAAGGAGGGGAGAATGTAAGGTACCGGACTTCTAAAATCATGAGGTTACGGTGTCCATTTGGTTGGAGAGCCATTTGAATGGTTCCGGTAAGGTTGCGGTGTAATGTAATATACCGGATTTAAATATAATAAATAAAAATAAATAAAAATAGTATGAGATACTATTTTTATTGGATTTGGAGAAGTGAAATATGAGTTAGAAATGACTTGTGCTGAAATCGGAATGAAAACAGAAGATTTAGAATTTTCTGTGAGAGACGGGACAGGTAAATTAGCAGAAAATGCACAGTCTCAGAAAATTATGAAAATTGGAGGATAAGTCAGAAATATTTTTATGAGGCTAGATTTGAGGTTTCATATTTTTCTGACACCCGTAGAGTGAGAAATAAAATCCGAAAGCTATCTGATAAAGATTGCAGTTCGGCACAGTTTTTGGTGACCAAACGGGGTCGAAGCTGGAAACTTAAGATATATTCTTACTCAGTACGTTAAACCGAGACTACCTGTCAAATTTGAGCGCAAACGGACATTCAGAAGGGTTCCGACGGAACTTATCAGATTTGAGGGACTAAACTGAAAAGTGGAATAGTTGAGGGGGCTGCTTGTGGAAAAGAGCATTGCTCTTCTTCTCCTCCCTCAACCTGCGTACACAACCAGCACACACACACACACACAACACACGCATGGAGGGGAAAAGAGAGAAATCTCTTTCTCTCTCTAGATTTCTCCCGAAGAGAGAGGATTTTGGTGGAGGTTGATGCTCAAGGATGGATTTTCATCTTCTCCAACTTCTTCCTCTCCATTGGAGCATGCTTTGAAGGTAAGCTTCAAAACCCTTTAATGGTATCTCTTTGTAGTTTGGGTTTTAAGCTTCAAGAATGGATTTAGAGTTATTCTAGCATGCTAAATAGATGATTATTGCTAGAATCTAGGATCAATTTAGTGATTTATTGCCTAGTTGTAACCTAGGGCTCTAAAGTGCAAGTTTTGCTACTAGTAGGGTTTGATCTCATTTAACCCTCTGTAAACCTAATTGATAGGTCACTGAACGCGTTGGAAGCGACGGTTCGGCGNTTGCTTGGGTTTTAAGCTCTAGAAACGAATTAGTAGCTTTCCTAGATGCTAAGTAGATGATTTATGCTTAGATCCTAAGTTCTAATGGTGGATTTTTACCTATTGCAACATAGAGCTCCAAAATGAGGGCTTTAATGGTAGATCTCTAAAGATAGGTCTAAATGCTTTGGAAATGGTTTTAGTGGAACCCATTGATGCCTAATAGATGGTTAATGCTTGAATCATAGAGCAATTTAATGATTT
Organism: Ananas comosus; assembly: GCF_001540865.1. Taxonomy (NCBI): domain Eukaryota; kingdom Viridiplantae; phylum Streptophyta; class Magnoliopsida; order Poales; family Bromeliaceae; genus Ananas; species Ananas comosus. The sequence goes on from NW_017893345.1 coordinate 15,221, forward strand.
CTTGCATAGTTGTAAACCTAGGGCTCAAAATGCTAACTTTCAAAATATGAGGGTTTGATCTCTTTTAACCCTCTGTTTACCTAATTGCTAGGTCTACGAACGCGTTGGAAGCGACGGTTCGGCGATTCGTTGAGCCGGTACAAAGATATTAAAGAAACGGACGTTAGGCTTCGTTTCCGCCTGGAGGGCCGAGGCGACGTCGTAAAATCCTGAAAACGGATTTGAAGCATCGTACCAAGAAACCGAAGACCTTTAATTTTCAGATTGCGGATCGGAGGTCGTTTGGTGGTCGCGCGCGGATTGGGTCAAGCCGAGCGGCGTGCGCCGCGGGAGGCCGATTGCAAGTGACGACAAGCAATCGGAACGCGATAAAAGGTGGGGGAGTGCCATCCCGAAGTCATCGGGCTTCTTCCTATGTCTTAGTATTTATCCGTTCACATGTAGCATATTGTATGTTGCTATGCATTATAGGATGACAATACATGCATTCCTAATCCTTATATGATGTTTATGATCAATATAGTATTATGATATGGATATATGATGTGATGGACATAAGGATTATGAGGTGACATTGGTAAACCTATGATGCTAAATGAAAGAAGAACCTAGTGTTGTGTTTAAAGACATAGTTTACAAGTGGCATTGAACTCATTGTGCTAAAAACACATATGACTTGAACTAGTAATGGATTGGTTGTTGTACTAGAAACTCTAGTAACATTGATCAAGTTGCATATTGGGATATTGCATTATAGGGTACTAGTTGGCAATTGTTACATGTCATGGCATGCTAGTGAGAGTGTAGTGTTACTTGATTAATACTTGTACCTAGTATGCATGAGATTGGGACTTAGTGTGGTGAAACCCTATAAGGGCATGATTAATGTGGGTTAAACTTGTTGAGTGCATTAATCGATTAAGTTGCATATTGTATTTATTGCACTTAGGTGCTAGATGATTATGGTCATTGCTCATATTTGCATGCTAGTAGCTATACATCTTGATGATTGTTCCATGATCTAGTATGCATGATGATTACATGATGAAAACCCTACAATGAGAACCTAGACCCTATATGTGAGATGATTAATGCTTATATTGCTAAAGAACTAGTATGATGTAACTAGTGTTGAAATGAGTCTAAATGACGAGTGGCATCTAGTTTAGAAAACTATGATGAGTGGCATGTGATTGTTGATAACCTTGACATGAGAACCTTAGTGTAGTTGAAACACTATGAGATTGGGTACAAGAACACCTTGATTCCATGATGAGATTACCCTTAGAGGGTAGGTTGCTGTTGCTCGTGAGATGATCACGCTTACATTGCCTGTCTGCGCTTGGTGGGGTCGCTCCCCCCAGGTTGTGCGCTCCGGAGTTTGGTCACTAGAGAGGCAGCCGTGCTCGCTGCTCGGATAGCCGCTTGTTATCCGCAGGCGTACTCGGGGATAGTCCAGCTCGACATCCCTAGGAGATTGATATGTGAGCCTTGCTTGTGAACCACGAGTTCACCTTGAGATTGGGTTACCTATTGAGCCATACCCATTATTGTTGTTCATGATAGCTTGCTTCCATAGTTGTTGTTGTTGTTGTTCATAGTAGCTTACTAGTGTTCATAGTAGCTTACTTATTGCTCATGCCTTCATGATATACTATTCCTTCACCTATGAGATTTGAGTACCTATTGAGTCATACTCATTATTGTTGTTCATGATAGCTTGTTTCCATAGTTGTTGTTGTTGTTCACCTTTGAGATATGAGTCGAGTAGACCAGAATGAGGTAGCTTTTCACCTACTAGATTTGAGATCTTAGGCAAAGTAGCCTAGCGGATTGGGTAATAACATGAATAGCATAAGAGTATTGCATTCATACCATGATTAGACATAGTGCATTGCATAACTATGTTATAGTTGTATTCATTTCACTGTTGAGGCATATTAGCATGATAGTAGATTGTTGCTAGATGATGTTCCATGCATACTTTGCATTTGATGGCATAGTAGATATAGTAGTAGTATTTCCATATATCTTTCTATCTATCTATCTGTGCCAGCTTGGACCTAGTGGGAAGATCGGCGGAGTCGGCGGCCGAACCCACTGGGAACTATATTTATATAGTTCTCACCCCGTGTGGTTTTGGGGTACAGGTACACATGAGAGCGGATCGACAGAGGATCGCAGTTTGGGCTTAGCGCCCTAGTGCTAGTTGATAGTTTACTCTCCTATTTTGCATTAGAGTTACCCTATACATGTATTGAGAGTAGATGATGTATAGGATGTGAGGTATTTTGAGATAAATGTAAACTAATGTTTATCTTTTGAAGAATGTAAGCTTATGTTCATAGTTTGGAAAAGAATGCAAGTTGTAATTAAATGTATCGAGTTGAATGGTTGTAATAGAATAGTTAAGTATCTCTCTTTTGTTTCACTTGTATGTCTTCTACTTGTGACGCTTGCTCTTGTAATGTTCAGCACTGTTTGTGCTCTCGCTGTTGTCGCATGATCATGTATGTATTCAAGTTGATTTCCTGGGGACTTGTTGTACATGATCTCGTTGTTTAGCCTTGGGCGGACAGGGGAGACTGTCCGTTCGGCGTCCGTTCGCCGCGCCCGAACCGTGCCAAATCGGTAGCGGCCTCGGGGCGGGGACGTGACAAGTTTCGTGAAGTAAGTCGGAGTCTTGAAGGATCGAAGCGGATTGATGAAGATTGAAGAATTCAAAATTTTGAAGATTTTGGAAAATTGCTCACAATGTGAATCACGACGTAAAGGTAGAGTTTTACTTTATGTTATGGTGATTCATACTTAGTTATAGGCATTAGAATCATAAACTCAAAGTTTAATGGATTAGAAAGTGCCTCGGAACGTTGAAAATCCGAAACAATGCAAAATCTGAAAAAATGCATTGTGTACCGGTACAGCAAGTGCCACGTACCGGTACAGCCATCAACATTGGCAATGTATTTTTGTTCCGTCATTATGTACCGGTGACAGCCTTTCGTGTACCGGTACACAGTGTAAAATCGTGAAAACTTTATAATCCTACTCCGTTTTGATTCTAAAGTCTATAAATAAGCTATAGGGGTTCTCTAACTGATCAAGCATCATAAGAATACATGTTTGAGAAACCCTAGAGGCTCGGATTTCATTCTAAACCTATTTTCTACAAATTAGCCTCTTTAGATCAAATCGAGATATCGTTTCGCATTCTCTATATTTCGATTTGATCTCCGCTTCGCTTGGAGTTCTATTCCCTGGTTTCTACTATACTCCTAAGCGAAGGATCACCATAATCATGATGCTCTTCATGAACGGCGTCGTGGATTCGGCGTGAACGAAGGCTGTTCGTGAATTCGGATCGTGGGCTCGTGGATTCGAGTGGCGTCGTGGATTCGACGTGATTGAAGCTTCGTGGATTCGAAGTGGAGGCGTTCGTGGATTCGGACGTGAGGGCGTGGACAACCCGAAAGATTGCGCGAAGATTCATAGGAGGTTAAGAGAGGTTGAGTCCGTGGTGTCGGTAATCACCTTGTAATCTTTTCTCTTAGTGAATTATTTTTTCACGTGTTGGTCCCGTGGGTTTTTCTCCAAGTTGGAGTTTTCCCACGTAAATCTCGGTGTGCTTTTTATTTTCCGCATTTATTTTTATTGCATCGAGATTTGTGATTTTTGGCCTTTCACCTATTCACCCCCCTCTAGGTGATAGATACAATCTAGATAGATCTTTGGGCTCCTCAAAACTTTCAGTGCTGATCGCACTGGCGTGATCCGTTCGCAAATCTGACGGACGGATCTGCGGATAATGCGCGTTGTTTGTGGAGGGGTCTTAGATGGCAAAACGGTATTCTTGCGAAAAGTGCGACATTTTATGTACTGTTCTGCGTGAAACCGGATTGGGAGGTGTGTTCCCGCGTTTTACACGCACTGTGAGGGACTCAGTATTAATACTGAGGTTTGGTGTGAGGGAAGCCGTCGCGCAGCCGCCATCTTCCTCCCTCTCTATCTCTCTCTCTTCTCTCGGTTGAGAGGAAGCTCGAGGCTGAAACGCCTCCAGGCTTTTCCCCAGAGTCATCCCGGAGCCCCGGCGTCCCTCCCCGCCGACCGTCGTCGCCTCTGCGCGCCACCGCTGCCGCTGCTACATCCTGCAACTAGCTTGGCCGAGCTCAGGCCGAGCAGACTGTGCGGCCTCACCCTCGCGTCGCCGCCGCCCTCGGCCACTCCTGTGGAACCCCTCCGACCTCAAGCGGTCAGTCGCCGCCGCCCCGAGCTGCCCTGAGCGCCGTCGCGCAACCGCAGCAACTTGCTGCCAAGCTGCTGCAGGTACGGTCGAGCCTCGCAGTGCCGGGCTCCCTGCCGCCGGTCGTCGTCCCAGACCTTCCCTTTCGGTCCCAAAGGGACCCCGCAGTGCCCCTCCAGCCACCCCGACCCTCGCCGTGGCCGGAGAAGCTCGCTGAGCCCGAGCTTCTTCCTTGCGGGCTTGGCTTGCTCCGCCGATGCCGCCGCCGCACCTCGCCGCCGTCCAAGGTGAGCACCGTACTCCTCCCATCCCCCGCACCCGCCTCTGGCCCGCGCGTACCTCGCCGTGCCGCCGGAAGCCGGCCGAAGCAAGCTTGCTCCGGCCAAGCCCGAAATAGGGCTATTCCTCGGCGGTTTGCTGTTCCGAGCAACCCGAGCCTCCCCGATCTCTGTGGAAGGGAGCACGATGATCATGCCAAATTTCTGATCGTCGTGCTCACCTTACATTCTGTCGAGGAGACTCTGTTCCATTGTTTTGGCCGTGTCGACCCTGTGGAGCCTTTTTGGCTGCTGTTGCGGGTTTGCGCGCATTTTTTCGGTGATCCGAAGCTGTTCCAATGCCTCCGAAGGTGAGCACGGTGATCGTTGGTCACTGCTGATCACAGTGCTCACCTCACTTTGGATCAACGGATTCGGGTTAGTTCTGTTCGGCGTGATTTTCGCCGACTGCGCGCTGTTTGCAGAAGTTTCGAGTTGCTCCCGCGCCTCCCACAGTGAGCCATTGTGCTCCGGACCATGAGCACGGCCTTCGGTATGTCGAGACCTGTCAGTACACGTCTCGGCAGACCTTGGAAGTCCTCGGTTTGCGTGAATAAGCCACTTGATCGTCCAATTTATATAAAATAATAGGATTTTATGTAAATAGAGGGACTTTTGCCCAATTAGGCACCTAGTGGCTACTGTGGGCAATGTGTATGCTTGTGTGGTGACCTCTGGACTGATTGTCCATGATCTGATAGCCTTCGCGGAAATCGAGAAGTCGATTTCGGTGCGTTTTTCGGCGAAATTAGCCGAAAGAACGCGGTTTCAGTTTGGATTTCTTCCGACGTGGTTTGTTTATCCTGTGTATTGTCGCTGAGCCTTGTTGGCTGGTCACCATCGTCATTTTGTGGGTTCGGTGATGATGGGTGAGCGACGGTGGGTTCAGGTGTCGAAATAGACGCTTCCGGGAACCCGTATTCGTACAATTATCCGGCGATAATTGTGTAGTGGTGTTATCTTGTGTTTCCTGCCAAGACATCCAAACAAGAGTGTTTTATGGCAGCGGGTGACTCGTGACACGAGTCGGTGAGTTTCGGGACACTTAGTGGGTCCCGACGGCATCCCGACGTGGTTTTCGGGACTTCCGGTAAGTTATGGTGATCGATTTTGGGAAACCGATTCGGGGACTTGTGTGGGGGTTTGTGAGTTGTGTACTTCAGGTTAGTGGTTTGGATACTGACTTAGTGGATCTTCTTAGGTCCGGTAGACTCCGTGCACACTCAGTGTTCCGACGCGACAGTGACAGGTGGGTGCTTCGAGCTAGTAGTCGGTGAGATCGTTTCACCCTTCCTCTGTTCTTTCATATCAATATCGTAGTCTCTACATGTCAGTTGATTGTTTATCGTTTCTTTATCGTATCTCTTTGATTGCATTTGGATAGTTGTGGATAGACATGTAGAGCAGGTTGCATATATATTGTATCTCTGTGGACCTTGGGTCCAGGCAACACATCGACTCCTTATCGTGTGTTTCGATCTGGTTGATCGTGGTTTGACGTTGTACGCCTTTGTACCTGGCTTCGGCCAAGGCACTGGTCTCTTTTTGTCGGTTTTCGTTTTGAGCATATCAGCATGATTTAGTCACAGCACTGTGTATTCTATACACTAGGTTGGTTTGGCCACCAACCAAGGGGTGTACGTATCCAGATAGGTCATCGATGACGCATGAATAAGTTGGCAGTGTCTACTCTGTGACAGGCAACGCTTGAGGTCTGTGGACCAATATAGCAGCATCAGATTGGGTTTGATTTTGGACCATTTACCCTTGAGGCATCCGTTTAGTTGAGTTTTTGTTACTGTAGTAGTTTCGTTCTTGCTAAGTTATTATCCTGTTTCTATTACTACTGTAGTTGCTCTTATATCATGTTCATATCTGTTATAGCTACTGTAGTTTGTTTTCGTATATCAACATCTACACTTGTTTGTCTATCTCCTTTGGTTTTCGTGATTACGGCTTGCCTTCGTGGCTCTGTCGTACCCACTAGGAAACCATGGTTGCGGTTTCTCACACCCATTCCCCCCAGGTGACATGGACGAGGAGTTGGATTTTGGGCTCGATGGGAGGACGATCTAACTAGTCTGGTATAGCAACTGTCACCCTGATTACTTTCATTTCGGCACTTAGTAGTTTTAATAATAAATAGTTCAGTTAGATGATCATATTGATGTTTGAATATTTGTGAATTAGTTTTAGTGGATGATTTACTATGATGCACGAGATTGGAGTTTTCAGATCTGTGGATTTTGGTTCTCGTATTTATAGATTTACGCATCGTGGTTTTCTACCCCTCGAGGTAGCTGGTTTTTAAAATAGAGTTTCCATGTGGAAAATAATTTTAAAAAGGTTTTCGAATCGTTTTCATGGATGATTGAATTAGAATTTAAAAATAAAGCTTCCGGGTGGGGAGCACTTTTAAATATGATGATTGTTGTACTGTGCATTGCATCATCCAGCGCCTAAGGAGTGTTTAGAGGCATGCATCATCTCTAAGGATTGCTAGCTGTATGCAAATACATAGCATGAATTATTTGTTAATTGGTAAATGTAAACTGTGGTTGTGATCCTGTTGATGTTGTTGGCACGCCGTGCAAATACAAAGGAGACTCTGTCCAAGTGGATGGAAGAACTTTGTATTTGTGGCAGGTTTGTACGTCACTTGGGCAAGGTTGAAAAAAATAAAAAATAAAAAATAAATACGGCACGTTTTCCGCAACTCTGATTTCAAAATGGTAATGAATTTTAAAAAGGCTTTTAAAATTGGCCCCGGGGTGTGACATCTAATTTTAATGTCATCTCTATATCCATCTTCACCATAAGAAAATAATAAAGGATACTGCATTGGAAGATAAGATGGATGTAGTTCATGTATTCGTTATAATAAGCCAGTTTGAGTTTCGACTACAATATCTGTTTCAACAGTGTTCTTTTCAATATCTCCAACAATAAGAGCCGCCACTTCAGATGAGGTTGGAAGATTGTATCTTCTTCCATCAGTTCCTCTTTTTCTTAATAGCCTCAATTTTAAGTCTTGATACTCTTCTACCACAAATCTATCTCTTACCATTCTGAATGATTTGGCTAAACAATTGCATTCATCTAGCATACTTTTGAGCTCGTTAACAATTGTGGTGTCAAACTCATCAGAACTTCTACTTGAACTGCAAAATCATTTTAAAAAATCACTATCAGGATTATACAAAACATGCATGCTTTTCATATTATTTATAACTAAACAACATAATTTCATATTATAGAGATGATACTTTCATATCTTATGGCACTTATTCTATTTAAAACTTCATTTTCTGCATCATAAACGTAGAGCTGCGCAAATCTCGGACGCGAGCCTTGAGTTGGAAGCAAACTTCCAATTATATGACAATTTTGGCCATGTAGTTTAAATACGTATGGCCCCCCTCCCTGATTTATTGTAGAGTCAATTTTTCCTCCCATTGACGTAAATGAGAACATCATATTGTAAGATCTGATCTTTTTTAAAAAGTGATTGCTTCTGGAGTCTCTGTTATGCAATAAATTATTGAGTGTAGAAGGTGGATCTTTGAGCAATGGCAGTTCAACTTTTCCTTGCACGCAACATAGAGAATATCTCGGCCTAGTTAATCTCGTCCTTCTCTAACCTTTCTTCATACCAGAACAATGCACCGCAAAATTCACATGCATAAGTAGGATCTCCCAAATTCCAATAATCTAATAACATGTCAAGTATAAAAATACATTACACATGGGGCAATGTTGGGAAGTACCTTCTTTTATATATGAAGCATTAGAGCAATAACGTTTAGAAACTATGGACCAGACCCGTAGGGAAAAAGTTAAGTTAATACCTGTTGCATCCAAATTGTACTGTGACTCTTCTTCATCAACATCAACATCAATATCTATAATTTTAAAATAACTTGAAATTATAAAATGAATACAATAATTAAAGTTTGAAAATATATTTTGATAAAAATGAAAATTTAAAATTGAACTGCAATAGAAAAAAATTGTAACCAATAAATACATAAATAAGTCTTTATACTAATCACATGATTATTTAAATAATGTATAAACTTATTTATCTATCGTAAAGAACATGAAATTTTTATGTGCTTGTGTCAGCAAAAAATATACTCATGTAATTTAATGTACACGATTTTTTTTCTTATCATTAGAAAAAATTTGAAGATTGAGAATAAGTGAAATGATTGTTTGTTTGTTCTTTTTTTGCTTTTTGGCAAAAAGTGAGTGAATATAAATAATAAGAAACCAATATTATAAGAGTTAGTTATAGTTAATAGATTCTCACATGCTGCATGCTTTTGGATCTTAACGCACTTTTCACTCATAATTAAACTTCTCTTCAATCTCGCATTCTTTTTCTGCATATAATCGATAGAGGAACTTACAAAAAAATAGTATCCAACAAAAAAATGACACCAATCTTTTTTTTTGAAAGTAAATCATATAAAAAAATATGTGAAAAATAATCATTCACTTACATCATAATTATAACAGTACTTGATCTTAAAAATCAAATATAACATCAAATACACAATAAAGAATGGGTCCTAACATCAAACATCAAATACTTCAATTACTAAATCTCAATGGTATATGTTCACCACTGTATATCCATTTTGTGTATTGAAAATTAATATAGGTAAAAAGACATAACTTTATCACTATGCCACCCTATTTTAAGAAAGATTAAACTAAATATAAAATAATTATCTACATAATAAATCTAGGGTTGTATAATTTTGAATATAATTTGAAGATGATAACTTTATCATTATCCAAGAAAATACCTTCGTCAACAATGTGGTTGGCACAGAATCCAAGATGATTAGGACCTCTAGTATTAGCACCATCTTTTAGATCTTTGTCAAGCATTGAGAATTCCACATCCTTATTAGCATTCCATGAAAGTGACTCTAATACGTTTTTATCTTGAATGATATGCTTTCCAACTCGGATTTGGGGAGGGAAATATGTGTTTGAGGTATTCACATAATCTGGATGAATGATGGATGAAAAAGAAGAGTAGGTAATTGATGTCCTTTCGAAATGATGGGTAGATCGTTTATCACCATTAGAAAAGCAAAGCACAGAATTAGCTGAAAGACAAAATCATATAAGTAAGCATTTTGCAGCAGTAACCATAGTAATTATATCCAAACTAACGAATAAAGATACTCACAATTTGAAATATCACTCGGAGGAGTTCTTGACACGCTAATATTGCTCACCATATGGCTCAAATTACTCTCAAGATTTTGAGAACCATTAGAATTCGAGATAGGCACTAGAATTAGATCTTGAACAAAGAAAGGTAGATAAAAATGTCAACTTAAGTGGAGAAAAAGAATTATATTGGTTGTAAATAAAAGTCAATAAATAGTAAAGTATACATAAAAGAAACCAAAACTTATCAAGAGCTTACTTTCACATGGATATGAGGTTTTCATTTTCTTTCCACGCATGATCATTGCCCTTCTAATCCTTGCTTGNAACAAGATCTATACTCTTGATCTTGATTACAAGACCCCTATCATCATTTTTTAAAGAGTATTCATTTTCTGTCGTTCATTTTTGTGTCTACTTGATGGATAAGAGAACAATATCGAAAATATATGAAATTTGATTTTTAAACACTTCAAGTGGTATAGATTGTGTTCAACGGTGCTGATCGTCGATTTGGAGACTCCATCATCGAAAACAAATGGGTGGCAACGGAGCCCGTTTGCTATCGATAGTATTCCAGCTCAACTCTATCTATACTATATATAAAAGCGTATAGGAATTCTGACAATGACAGACGGAATCCAAAAGGGAATAAAATAATATTCCTTATGAATGGTTATGATTAATTTGTTAAAAGTATCTCAAATAAAAATGAACAGTTATGAGGAATTCCGACAATGACAGACGGAATCCAAAATGAATAAAATAATATTCCCTATGAATGGTTATGATTAATTTGTTAAAAATATCTCAAATAAAAATGAGCGATTATGATCAATCTATTAAATCTTTACTATATATAAAAATCTATTCTCTAAAAATGGTTATGATCAATTTGTTAAAAAAATATCCCAAATAAGAATAGTAATAATCAATCTATTAAAAAATAGCATTCCTATCCATCTACAAATTCAATCCTACAAACGATTATAATCAATTTGTTAAAAAATATTTCAAATAAAAACAAACGGTTATGATCAATTTGTTAAAAAATAGCATTCATATTTATCTATTGATTTGAAATAAATTGTAATAATTGTTACGTGCATTTGCATGTACACTCATATATATATATATATAATTGTGATCCATGTAGCAGATGTCCTTTTAAATATAAGTGGAAGGAGTTATGCACTTACTAAGAATATAAATACACACACACATACACACACAATTATATATATATATATATGAGTGTACATGCAAATGCACGTAATAATTATTTAAATTTATTTAAACTCAATACAAATTTTTAAATCATATTTATTCAAAAGTTTAGAATAAAATATTTTTTAATTTTATATGTTATATTTGAAAGATATGAATCCCGATGATCTAAAAGGTAAATAACACCTAGAGGGGGGGTGAATAGGTGTAAAACGGCAAAAACAAAAACTCTCGATGCAAATAAAAGAGATGGCGAAAAATAAAAACAGCACACCGAGATTTTAACGTGGGAAAACTCCAATCCGCAGTGAAAAATCCACGGGACCGATCACGCGAAGAAAATCCACTAAGAAAACTTGAGTACAAGTGATTTAACCAAAATACATAACTCAATTTACCGAATTCCCGTTGTTGATGGTCTTCGCCGGTCCTCGATCGATAGGAATCCTCCAATCGACATCGCCGCAACTCCTTGCTGCGTCAACGCCTCAACTCCTCGAAGCGTCCACCGAATCCTTAGCTTAACGCGAGATCCACGTGCCGAACCTCCTTCCGGAGCTTGTATAATCGATGATTTGTGGTGATTAACACTTAGAATACCATAAGCAATGAGGGTTCACCTTCTAATCAAACATCTACTTGATTCTCGAAGAATATCTCGAGTTAAAATTGAAGAATCAAGTCGATCGTTGATTATATGAAACTTGTTATATGAATAAAATTATAAGAATGTGAAAACAAGTTTCTAGGGTTTTAGAACAGTAGAAATTCAAAGCCTTAACCCATATGATGACCCCCATGGCTTATTTATAGGTTTTGAAGACTTAGAAGTAGACTAGGATTGCAAAAAGTCTATTTTAAAAACTGGTGTCGTCCTCAAGGACCGGTCCTCTCGAGGAGACCGGTCTTTGGGAGACCGGTCCCTCGAGTGAGAGACCGGTCCCTCGCTGCGTGACAGAAAACACAACGTTTGGGAACCGGTCTCTCATGCCAGAGACCGGTCCCTCGCTGCGTGACAGAAAATCCCATGTTCGGGAATCGGTCTCTCTTTCCAGAGACCGGTTGCCTCAACATCCCACGCAGTGAGGACCCTTGGGGATCGATCTCTCAACTCTGGGACCAGTCCCAGAACACTGAAAGTTCAGTTTAAGTGTTTTAAAGCAATCTAAGTCTTCTGAACTTATTGTAATTAGATAAATTCACCACAAATGATCTATTCTTCATACCTGAGGTGCCAAGCTTTCCAAATGAGTCTTTGCTCTTCAAATTGAATCTTCTCTTCAAACTACCGCGATCAACTCTTCAAGACTCCATTCGATTTTACGAAATCCGCCAACCTAGAAAATCCTTAACAATCTCCCCCTTTGGCGATTTCGTGACAAAACATATTACAATGCTCGTACACAACTCAGAAACAATAAAAAGAATATCATTGCAATCACAAAACGACAACCTCCTGCATGATCGATCCAATAAAAGAAAAATTACACTTTTCACACATTCCTAATACAAACTCTATAACTTAAACATGGAGTCTTGAAGTCTTGAATATTCCTGCAAAAACATTCTTAAAACACAATCAAGATTCAAGAATACTTATCATATCAAAAGATCAAACATAAACGTCATAGTCAGTCATCATCAAAATACCAAACAAAGAATCAAGACGAATCAACAGTCATAGTTCGCATCTAAATTTACATAACTAAGCACCAAACAAAAATGAAGCATCATCATCATGAGCAGCATCATAGTCAGTCATCACGAGCATCTCCCTCTTTTTGTCAGAAAGCGCCAAAATGACACAAGGAGGAACTCCGCAAAACCTAGTCCGAGTCACCACCCGGAGGTAAATCCGCACTGCAACAACCTAACTTGTCGAAAATTGCTTGCATCAACCGTTTGATGTTGCTCACATCTTTTTTTATCACAGCTTGTTCCTCAGACATCTTCCTCAGCTCCTCAGATAAACGCTGCTGCTCGCAACACACAGTCAGAAATCTCCACAGAAGGACGTGAGGAAGTAGGAGCAGCAGGAGGTGGAGAAGGTCGCTGAGACGGACATCAAAGCTGCACATACGACTTCACAAACGTCGGCCCACTTATCCGTCCCAGACTATGCTCATAGGATGTACAATGCGTATCCACCTCATAAAGTCGCAGAATCCTCATGATAATCAACGGGAAAGGCAACCGCTCATTCTAACCTGAAGTCTTAATATCCTTTGCCATTCTCCGCCAAATTAGAAACGGGATGTTCAAATTGATATTCTTTGCCTTAACAATATCCGGCTTACCCAACAAATACATGTAGAGGATACGATCCTATCTCAAAATCTTCGTGTTTGCAAGGTGCAAAATGTTATAGCAAACCACGAAGTTCAAAAACCTGTACTCCATCTTGAAATCCTTAGACAATACCATAATCCCGTTTGATTCTGTACCCGGCATGCAAATAGTATTCACAATACGATTCCAATCCCGAAGTGAGTCAAAACCGGCCTGCAGATACTCAACTCCCTCAGTACGAGCATCCATCCCCAGTACAGATGCTATCGTATCGGGCGTGATAGTCAACTCGACGCCACGTACCGAAGTGGTGAACATGTACGGGCCGCCGTCAGAGTCACTCAAATGTCCCGCCCGCATATAGAATTCTCTAATAAGCTCTAGGCAGAAACCTGTTTGCTCTGAAAAATTGCAAATCTCATGCAAATTACCATGTTCAAATAAATCTTGAAATTCCGATACACGCTCAATGATATTTGCGACGCTTACATCACGTTCACCAATGCAGTGCTTTGAGGAGTACATAGATCGTCGGCGGGAATCAACGTCCTGAACAGAATATCGCAGAAGCTCAGAAACTGGCTCTCTAATGTCGACACCACCTGACTTCCTCCGACCTCCTGTATCAGCCCCTTGATCTGCGGCTTTGCCTTTTCCCTTTTCAGCACCTCTTCCTTTCCCTTTTTCTTTTCCTTTTCCTTTCTCTTTGTCCTTTTCAGTGATTGCGAGAGCTTTACCCTTCTTCTTCGAAAGCACTTCAGGAGTAAGTGCCTCCCAATCGCGCTCATCAGACTCAGATTCTTCGCCCGGAGCATACTCGCTCCCCTCGTCCTCCGGGTGATGCTCAACAGGTCGCTTAGTCCAAGACCATTGACGTTTGCTGCCGCGACCACCACCGGCCATAAGAACCACAATAACAAGTAGCCACGAGTACAATATCTAAGAAGCCCATGTTAAACACAATGATTTATACATATTGAACATAAAAACAATTGTTTTTTATTCCAAAAACTTTAGCAAGTTCATATGTAATATGCTAGATAATCCTAGGGCCACATAATCATGAAAATCATGGACAAATTATGCAACAAAAATCAGTAAAATCACATTTTTTCGAAAAAAATTGAAAAATTAAGGTTTTGATGGTGAAGACTTAGTAAAATCAACTAAACAATTGCAAAAAAATCCTGAATAACATGTTTAGAGGTAAGAACAGGGCAAAAATGGAGAGATCCAACAACATTATGAGATCAAACCCCAAAAATCTGAAAATAAAGCACAATTTCGGATTATAAGGCAACAAAGAAATAAAATCCGAAACTCTTACCAAAAACACTTGTAAATCCACAGAAAAAGGAAGAAAATCACCCTGGGGAAGTTAGAAGCTCGGGAGAGAAGTTTGATGAGATTTGGTAAAGTAAAAGAAAACAAACCGCAAAACCCTTATATCGGTTTGGGCGGAGGGACCGGTCTCTCCAAGGCTGGGACCGATCCCAGAGCCAAAACCCAAAAAATTAATTTAGGTTCAAAATTTTTCAAAAATTTTATATAATATCCTCAAAATGTCCAACACCAAAAATACTCAATTTCCATCCCCAATGACTTCCAATAAATAAATTTTGAAAAAATCAATTTCAAAGTCATTCAATTTGTCAAAAATTGTTGATCCGAGAAGCAAATAAAATTCTTAATAAGTATCGAATAAAATTCCACACATCATGCAAGATCTAGGAATTAATTGTATCGTTTTATCATCATATTTGTTAAAAAATTGAATAAATAAATCTCATAATCGTGAAATTAAAATAATACCCTCAATTTGAGTTATGCACATTATTCGAGAGAGGAGTGGCTCTTTGAGCATCTTTTGACAAACCACCTTATATCGCCTAGGAGATGTATTAAACATATTATTAGAATTTTACTATCTCCACAACATCTCATATTTATTTATTCTTTATTGCCTTTTAGCTTATAGAGATACTTTGATCATCATGTGGTAGCTGCACACACTAACCGGACGACCGGGGTGGTAGCTCTTTCCTCCATGTGGTGGTAGTTTTCACACTCCCAGCAGGGATGTAACTCTTTCCACATCTTTTGAATTTAAAAAATTTTCATAACTGGAAAGACTCCTCCAAAATTAGTGCAACCCTCAAGCCAAAAATATTATCTCAATTTCAAAAACAGAGAAATAGTTATTCATCTCATAGCTAATAATCAAACAAACCGATTGCAACAATCAAAGTTCGAAGCATGAGGTGTTGAATTTAATTCAGTATACAAAAACAGAATTTCAATGATTTAGTCGTTCAAAAATTATGACAATAGAGAATAACATTGACAGTGATCAATCAAAACATAATATGAAACAATTAAAGTCATATGATAGAGCTAACAAAATCATGAAATTCACAGCGACACCATCCATGAAGATCAATCATCTCTCAAAAATAATCAGGAAAAACCAAAAACATGCACAGAAACAAAATGGAATATGCGCATGATCTATGGCCCAATAGAATGTATCTAGATTGAAGGATTCATACCAATAGCCTTTCTTAAATGTAGAAAACGTTCTTGATCCAAAGGCTTAGTTAAAATATCCGCGAGTTGATTTTCAGTTGAAATATATTCAAGTTGAAGAACGTTTAATTCAACCAATTCTCTTAAAAAGTGATATCTTAGTTCAATATGCTTTGTTCGTGAATGTAAAACAGGGTTTTTTGAAATATTAATAGCACTCGTGTTGTCACATAGAATTGTAAAAGTGGTGGAGGAGATCCGATAATCACTCAATAAGCTTTTCATCCATAGTAACTGTGTAGAGCAACTACCGGCCGCAATGTATTCTGCCTCAGCAGTGGAGAGTGCAATACAGTTTTGTTTTTTACTATGCCACGCAACCAGACAGTGGCCTATATAAAAGCATGCTCCACTGATGCTTTTTCGATCATCTGCAGAACCGACCCAATCCGCATCCGAGTAGCCGATTAGGTCCAAAGACGTCCCCATCGGATACCATAGACCATAAGCGGTTGTACCTTTAACATATCGTATGATTCTCTTAACCGCTTTCAAATGAACTTCCTTCGGATTAGCTTGATAGCGAGCACAAATTCCCACACTAAAAGCAATATCCGGTCTACTTGCGGTCAAATACAGTAAACTGCCGATCATACTTTTGTACTGTTTCTCATCCACACTTTGTTCTTCAACATTCACTCCAAGTCCTTTATTACTTGTTCCCATTGGTGTATCAAAGTTCTTTGCTCCATCCAAACCGAATTTCTTAACCAATTCCTTTGCGTACTTAGTTTGAGACAAATGAATTCCTTCCTTTGATTGTTTAACTTGAAGACCAAGGAAATATGAAAGCTCACCCATCATAGACATCTCGAACTCACTAGTCATCAACTTTGCAAATTCAGTGGCAACTGTATCTTTAGTTGCTCCAAAGACAATGTCATCCACATAAATTTGTGCCACTACAAAGTCATTTTTAGTGTGTTTTACAAAAAGAGTTCTATCCGCTCCCCCTCGGTTGTATCCCTTTTCTAAAAGATATTTTGTTAATCGTTCATACCATGCTCGCGGTGCTTGTTTGAGTCCATAAAGTGCCTTTTTAAGACGAAAAACATAATTTGGAAATTTAGAATCTAAAAAACCCTTTGGTTGTTCCACATAAACTTCCTCTTTTAGAAAACTATTCAAAAATGCACTTTTAGCATCCATTTGATAAAGAGTAATTTTAAAATGACAAGCTATCACGAACAAAATACGAATAGATTCGAGACGGGCAACCGGGGTGAAGGTTTCATCAAAATCAATCCCCTCAATTTGTGAATAACCTTGAGCAACAAGTCTAGCTTTATTTCGAACAATTGTACCATCCTCAGTTTTCTTATTTTTAAAAATCCATTTAGTACCAATAACATTTTGTTGCTCAGGGCATGGCACTAATTCCCATATATCATTGCGGGTGAATTGGCCAAGTTCTTCTTGCATGGCATTTATCCAATATTCATCAAGAAGAGCTTCGTCAATATTCTTTGGCTCAATTAGAGAAACATAACATGCAAATTCACATTGAAGTTGACTTCTACTTCGCACACCAACACTTGGATCTCCAATGACATTCGATAAAGGGTGATCTCTTGACTCTCTCAGGGGTGCAGTCTCAGATGATGTACTAGGTATTTCAGATGAGATGCTTTGAGGCTCAGATGACTCATTTGATGCAACATTTTCAGAAGATGCAATGGGATTATCAAATGTAGAAACATCATCATTCACAGGCAATACAAATAGAGAATCATTATCATCATCATTCATCAACGCATTAGGAGAACCATTCACCGAAGAACTTACAGAAGAAGCTTCATCTACTTTTATATTGATAGATTCTATCACCGTCTTAGTTCGTAAATTGTACGCACGATAAGCACGACTTGTAGTAGAATAACCGAGAAAGATCCCCTTGTCACTTCGGGAGTCAAATTTTCCAAGATTTTCACAATCCCGAAGAATAAAACACTTACTCCCAAAGACACGAAAGTATTTAATATTAGGTTTCCTACCAAGCCAAAGTTCATACGGAGTATTCAAGGTACTCGAACGCACATAAATCCGATTGATAATATAGACGGCCGTGTTAACCGCTTCAGCCCAAAAATGCGAAGCAATTTTCTTACTATGAAGCATAACACGTGCCATCTCTTGTACAACCCGATTTTTGCGTTCTACCACTCCGTTTTGTTCGGGTGTATAAAGAGCCAAGAATTCATATTTTATGCCATTTGAAACACAAAAATCAACAAATTTTGAATTTATGAATTCTCCCCCTTGATCACTTCGAATACGTACAATTTTATCGTTACGCTCATTCATAAGACGAAAATAAATCTCAGAAAAAGAATCAAAAGTATCAGCCTTTTCACGTAAGAAAGCACTCCATACAAATCGAGTAAAATCATCAACAATAAGCAGGATATAACATTTTCCACCCAAACTTTGAATACTTGATGGTCCCATCAAGTCCATGTGAAGTAACTCTAACGGTTTAAATGTCTCTAAGTGGTTCAAATTCTTATGTGCGGATCTAGTTTGTTTCCCCAATTGACAACCCCCACACACAGTGTTCTCTTTGAAGTCTATCTTAGGTACACCTCTAACAACCTCCTTCTTAGTTATTTTAGATAGTTTCTTAAAGTTCATGTGACCTAGTCATTCATGCCATAAAGTTTCAGTCTCTAATGTCGCTAGGTTACAATATTCAGTTGAAGAACTAGGAACTACATAACAGTTATTCTCAGATTTTACACCTTTTAAGAAAATAGAATCATCACGAGTCACATTGCATTCTTTATCAGAAAATTTCACAGAATACCCATCATCACACAATTGGCTTATGCTTACGAGATTTGATTTAAGCTCCTCAACATAAAAAATATCATTCAATGTAGGACCATCTGAGATAGTGGCAGTTCATTTTCCAATAATTTTCGATGACCAACCATCTCCAAAAACAACAAGTCCACCGGAGATTTTATTTAAAGAAGTAAACCAATTTTTATCACCGGTCATATGACGTGAACAACCACTATCCAGATACCAAGAAGTGTTATCGTAAGCATGAAGCGAGGTGTGAATGATAAGGCAAGGAAAGAGTTCACCTTCGCGCACCCAAACCTTACGTGTTTTGGGTTGCGTTGGCCGACTTGATTGCGAAATATGTTGCTTGTCGACGATTTGAGCAATTTTCTTCTTAGGATCATCCTTCTTCCGTTTCCAAGTTTGCTTTGCATTTGTCTTTGGATCTTCCTTCTTTGGTTTCCATGTTTGTTTGTTCTTAGGATCATCCTTCTTTGATTTCCATTGTGCCTTCCGATCCAAGGGTATAGTGGGGCTCTTAGCCTTTTGTTTGCAAACCCTTTTCACATGACCTAAAACACCACAAAGATGACAAATTTTGTTAGCAAATGAGTTTTTCGGAGGGATAAACTTACCATAAAGCTTAGGAACCGCTTTTGTAGAATGTTCGTCATCTTTCTTCATTGCTTGATCAATATACGTCCGTTCGTATCCAAGTACAAGTTTATTTGTTTGACCAAGTCCAAGCATCTTATCAAGTTTGCTAGAGCCAGACGAGAATTGATTTAAATCCGATTTAAGTTGAATAATCGTCTTGGTGAATTCCATATTTGCTTCTCTAGCTTCCGAGTATTGCTTGGTAAGAAAATTGATGTTTTCAACATGAGACTCCTTTTCCTTTTCAAGCAATGTGCACTTCTCAAATAAAGAGTCATAAGACTTAGTCAAACCATCTTTTTCATGCTCGAGACTCTTGGTTAGCGACTCTAGTTTCGTGTTCTCTTCTTCCAATTCGAGCAATCTTCGCAGCAATTTTTTATTGTGCTTGGCCATCTTCTTTGACTCGACAACCAATTGATGATATGCGGCAACCATATCATCTTCATCCGATTCTTCATCCGATGAATTCTCCGACGTAGATTTTTCTTGCATAGACGTCATAGAGATAGAATCTGTAGATGCTAAACACATAAAAGAGTCATGTGCAATAAGTGCCGTAGCGTTAACATCCTCATCACTTGAAGATGACTCACTCGAAGACGAGTCATNAAGAGAAAAAAAACAGAAAAGGAAAAGACAAAAAGACAAAAAAACAAGGATGATAGCCGCAGGAAAAAGCGATGATACGAAGGAAGGAGCGCGAGACAACTTCGACGGTGGGGCTGGGATTATGCGAGAGGGAGAGATAGCAAGAGTTTAGTACGCCATAGGAGCAGTAACTGCGGTAACGACGTGTGGCAGTACAGGAGACGGCGTCGTAGTGGAGACACTAGCCATGGTATAGACTCGCTGACTCGGGCACAATGGCAAAAATCGCAGCCATTTCACACCCATTTCATCCTCTCTTCTCGATCACAGTTGTACCCTCGCGACCTCCTCCTTCTCCTCTTCCTTTTGTTTCTCTCTTTTTTAGCTTGGTTTTCCTTTTTCCTCTCTCTTTTCTTCTTATTCTTATTAAAACAGTTAAATGATTTTTAAGTCTGGAGTAGAGGTTTTATTTTTTTAATTTTTCGGATGAAACGTTTTAATATTGGAAGCATTTAAGAATGCGTTTAATCGGAAGAAAAATAATTTTAAAAAATGTGATGATATATTAAAATAAAAAAATATATTTTCTTTCGCTTGAGAAAGTTACAATATGCTGCGGCCACTACAGTAAGTCTAAGAAGCATAGAAGAAAAAAAAAAAAAAAAGTTGGATTATTTGGGAGTAAGTTATACTATTTAAAACTAAATTGTACTGTCTAAAATTAAATTATATTATTTGACATTATTTAAAATTAAGTTGTACTACAAAAAATGAAAACCATACTATTTGAAAAGTTGCACAAATAATGTCAAATAGTACAACTTGCAATTTAATATCAAACATTACAATTTTTATTTTTTATAGTACGATTTAATTTCAATCACAAAGGTGATGCTGAGTCGCTCGGATATGATACAAATCACAGGCTCAGTCGCTCGGATATGATACAAATCACAGAGGTGATGCTGCGGCAGAGGACATGACGGTGTGCAGCAGTGGCGACAATGACGAGGGTACTGCATGATTTGAGAACGATAGAGAGGGAGAGCATATTAGGGTCGGGGTGGCAGCTTCAACAGAGCGCGAGGAAGGAAGCATAGTAGCGAAAAAGGACGCCGATAGTAGGAACAAAAAAAAGAAAAACAGAAAAGGAAAAGACAAAAAAAAAAGAAAAAATAAAAAAATATATTTTCTTTCGCTTGAGAAAGTTACAATATGCTGCGGCCACTACAGTAAGTCTAAGAAGCATAGAAGAAAAAAAAAAAAAAAGTTGGATTATTTGGGAGTAAGTTATACTATTTAAAACTAAATTGTACTGTCTAAAATTAAATTATATTATTTGACATTATTTAAAATTAAGTTGTACTACAAAAAATGAAAACCATACTATTTGAAAAGTTGCACAAATAATGTCAAATAGTACAACTTGCAATTTAATATCAAACATTACAATTTTTATTTTTTATAGTACGATTTAATTTCAATCACAAAGGTGATGCTGAGTCGCTCGGATATGATACAAATCACAGGCTCAGTCGCTCGGATATGATACAAATCACAGAGGTGATGCTGCGGCAGAGGACATGACGGTGTGCAGCAGTGGCGACAATGACGAGGGTACTGCATGATTTGAGAACGATAGAGAGGGAGAGCATATTAGGGTCGGGGTGGCAGCTTCAACAGAGCGCGAGGAAGGAAGCATAGTAGCGAAAAAGGACGCCGATAGTAGGAACAAAAAAACAGAAAAACAGAAAAGGAAAAGACAAAAAAAAGAGAAAAAATAAAAAAATATATTTTCTTTCGCTTGAGAAAGTTACAATATGCTGCGGCCACTACAGTAAGTCTAAGAAGCATAGAAGAAAAAAAAAAAAAAAGTTGGATTATTTGGGAGTAAGTTATACTATTTAAAACTAAATTGTACTGTCTAAAATTAAATTATATTATTTGACATTATTTAAAATTAAGTTGTACTACAAAAAATGAAAACCATACTATTTGAAAAGTTGCACAAATAATGTCAAATAGTACAACTTGCAATTTAATATCAAACATTACAATTTTTATTTTTTATAGTACGATTTAATTTCAATCACAAAGGTGATGCTGAGTCGCTCGGATATGATACAAATCACAGGCTCAGTCGCTCGGATATGATACAAATCACAGAGGTGATGCTGCGGCAGAGGACATGACGGTGTGCAGCAGTGGCGACAATGACGAGGGTACTGCATGATTTGAGAACGATAGAGAGGGAGAGCATATTAGGGTCGGGGTGGCAGCTTCAACAGAGCGCGAGGAAGGAAGCATAGTAGCGAAAAAGGACGCCGATAGTAGGAACAAAAAAACAGAAAAACAGAAAAGGAAAAGACAAAAAAAAGAGAAAAAATAAAAAAATATATTTTCTTTCGCTTGAGAAAGTTACAATATGCTGCGGCCACTACAGTAAGTCTAAGAAGCATAGAAGAAAAAAAAAAAAAAAGTTGGATTATTTGGGAGTAAGTTATACTATTTAAAACTAAATTGTACTGTCTAAAATTAAATTATATTATTTGACATTATTTAAAATTAAGTTGTACTACAAAAAATGAAAACCATACTATTTGAAAAGTTGCACAAATAATGTCAAATAGTACAACTTGCAATTTAATATCAAACATTACAATTTTTATTTTTTATAGTACGATTTAATTTCAATCACAAAGGTGATGCTGAGTCGCTCGGATATGATACAAATCACAGGCTCAGTCGCTCGGATATGATACAAATCACAGAGGTGATGCTGCGGCAGAGGACATGACGGTGTGCAGCAGTGGCGACAATGACGAGGGTACTGCATGATTTGAGAACGATAGAGAGGGAGAGCATATTAGGGTCGGGGTGGCAGCTTCAACAGAGCGCGAGGAAGGAAGCATAGTAGCGAAAAAGGACGCCGATAGTAGGAACAAAAAAACAGAAAAACAGAAAAGGAAAAGACAAAAAAAAGAGAAAAAATAAAAAAATATATTTTCTTTCGCTTGAGAAAGTTACAATATGCTGCGGCCACTACAGTAAGTCTAAGAAGCATAGAAGAAAAAAAAAAAAAAAGTTGGATTATTTGGGAGNACTTAGAATACCATAAGCAATGAGGGTTCACCTTCTAATCAAACATCTACTCGATTCTCGAAGAATATCTCGAGTTAAAATTGAAGAATCAAGTCGATCGTTGATTATATGAAACTTGTTATATGAATAAAATCATAAGAATGTGAAAACAAGTTTCTAGGGTTTTAGAACAGTAGAAATTCAAAGCCTTAACCCATATGATGACCCCCATGGCTTATTTATAGGTTTAGAAGACTTAGAAGTAGACTAGGATTGCAAAAAGTCTATTTTAAAAACTGGTGTCGTCCTCAGGGACCGGTCCTCTCGAGGAGACCGGTCTTTGGGAGACCGGTCCCTCGAGTGAGAGACCGGTCCTTCGCTGCGTGACAGAAAACACAACGTTCGGGAACCGGTCTCTCATGCCAGAGACCGGTCCCTCGCTGCGTGACAGAAAATCCCATGTTAGGGAACCGGTCTCTCTTTCCAGAGACCGGTTGCCTCAACATCCCACGCAGGAAGGACCCTCGGGGACTGGTCTCTCAACTCTGGGACCGGTCCCAGAACACTGAAAAGTTCAGTTTAAGTGTTTAATCTAAGTCTTCTGAACTTATTGTAATTAGATAAATTCACCACAAATGATCTATTCTTCATACGTGAGGTGCCAAGCTTTCCAAATGAGTCTTTGCTCTTCAAATTGAATCTTCTCTTCAAACTACCACAATCAACTCTTCAAGACTCCATTCGACTTTACGAAATCCGCCAACCTAGAAAATCCTTAACAATATTTTATTAGAAAATATCTACAATATCCTATATTATTTTTTTCATATGCATTAAATATTTTTATATATTTTTTAATTTCTAAAAAATCTAAGATTTAAGTAAGTGTTTTAAACTAAAAGCATCAAAATTTAATTGACATTTATTTCAAAATTTAAAATTTAATTTTGATCCATTATATAATTAAAATTTTTTAATTATTAATTCAATTTTGATATCAAAAATAAAAAATTTAATTTAATTAATGATTTAAACTCAAATTTAAATTTTAATATAAAATAGATGGATAAAAGTGCTATTTTTATACAGATTGATCATAACCGTTCATTTTTATTTCAAATATTTTTAACCGATTGATCATAACTATTCCTAGAATTGAATTTATATATGGGTATAAATATTTTTTTTTAATAAATTGATCATTACCGTTCGTTCTTATTTGAGATAATTTTTTACAAATTGATCATAAATTTGTACATCATATTAATTCAGAAATATGATTTACTATAGTACCATTGGTTTGAGTTGGTGAGGGGTAGGGAGATAATTTTGGTTGGTGGTTATCCACCCCACCTACCCCCCCTATATAGTATGCACTTGAGAGATTAATTATCTCATATTTCTCTTTCTCTCTAATTTAAGCGTAGCTTGGTGGAAGCCGTGGCTCGAGTTCGGAAAATTTTCGACGTCGATTCGGAGGGCCGTTTGAGTGTGCGTGCATCGCGGTTGCGTCGTTGGAGGCCGGGCGAGCGCGTGATTTCCTCTCCTTTCGACTTCTCGCCGTAGTTGGACGAGCTTTTCGAGGTGGATTAATATTATGCTAACCGGATTCTACGGATTTCCTCCTAATTCTATGTGTTGACAGCATGTGTTTTTAGCTTCGTTTAGCATGTTGATTAGCTTGATTATTGGTTTTGCATGCTTTTGAACCTGAATTGGAGCTTAGAATATTAGCTAAAGTATGCATGTTGGACTTGGATTTGACTTAGGAGGAAACTAACGATTCTACACCGTCATTTGTTCAAACTACCAGATTTAGCTCTAGAAACTGTAGTTTGTTTGTATTGCCGCAGTTTGTGGGTAGTGAATACCCAGAATAGTGTAAAATATATTTACGCTCATGCTGAGATGCCGAGTGTATTTTTACAGCAGTGTTTAGACTGTTCCGGATTGTCGGGTGCCGTTGAGGTTGACGGTGGACCCAGATTGCTGTTTTTGAATCAGATTGTGCCGAGAGCACGTGAGTTTAGTTGTTAGACCCTGTTTACTTGACTATAGCCTGTGAGAGCCTGATTGAGCTCGACAGAGACACGCTTGCATACTCGATTGGGTAGCACCCATGAGTGCCACTCTAGAGTCGAGCTTTGTACTTTTGCGTTGGTGTCGTTTTGTCCTGGTTAGACTTGCTCTCCACTGACGACCTTGTTTGGTGGCTGTTAGTGTAGCTTCGACATGCGGGACGGGTGTGTTCACAGTCCCTAGTGAGATTGGGTCAGGATTTACTTTTTCTACAGATAGTTAGTGCTGGATTGAGATAGTATAGGTGCATATAGCTATAGATTTATTCCAGCTCTCTTTACTATCCTTGCTTGCATCTGTGGACTTAGTGGGTGAGCCGTTGAGGTCAGTAGCGGTACCGACTGAGGACTACTTCTTTTTGCAGTAGTTCTCACGCCCAGTTGTTGGAATCTTTTGCAGAGCCTTCTTCTTCGGCTGCTGCTGCTACTGAGTCTTATCGTGGAAAGTGCGTTGCGAGTTAGAGCCTTTCCTGACGAGTTGCTGAACTAGAGGAGTACCAGCTACAGGTAGTTGTAGTTTTTGAGTTCTTATACATACTTTTGTTGTATCTCGCTGGGCTAGTATCTTGTACACTTGGATTTGATATATGTATAGTGAACTTCTGTTTTTTATTTTTATTTTTTCATTTCTTCTAGTAGCTCTATACTACTGGTTGTAGTATTGTGTGATTACAGGTACAGCTATGGCTTCGTATATAGAGAAAATTCTTTTATATACGGCGGATTTGTCGGCGCGTCCGGAAAAACGAGTAATCCGGAGCGTGACAGATTAAGTTGGTATCAGAGCTTAGTATTATGTCGTTGGGACCTAGGAACCCTAAGTTTGGCAAACCTTAGGAGGGCAAGACGCGAGAGGCGTGATTTATCGTGAAAATCAATGATTAAATAGTTCTAACTCCTCCTATAGTGGAGTGAGTGATTGAAGGAGTGCCTGTTTCGGTCCAGAAAAATTATGTTGGCTGCAGACGACATAATTTTGAGGAGAAACAGAGGCCGCCTTCTAGACTTTCGCTTGATTGGGTCGAGAGTGTTTTTGTTTTGTATCTGACCCTTATTTCCTTTCTTTGCAGCTATGTATCAAAATCGAGGCCGACCGTCGACGCGGGATCGTGCCGCACCTCCTGTGATGCCTGAGCAGGCAGAGCCGAGTGCACGACCAGAGGCGAGCGCACTCCCTGATCTGAGGGAGCAGTTGGCTGCCTTGACCTAGTTGACGAGGCAGCAGGGGGCATTGTTACAGAGGATGTGTGAGAGATTAGCTCCCCCGCAGAGCACAGCACCAGAGAAGCCAGTTCTACCCCCGACTACTCCAGTGGCAACACCAGCTACAGCAGTACCCCCACCAGCGGCAGTTCCCCTAGTGCCAGTTGCAGCTTTTGGTGAGGCACCGCAGCTGACTGAGGCTGAGCAGAAGCGGATGGCTGAGTGACTTGCTCGCTTCCGTCGTTTCGATCCACCGACCTACGATGGTAGTTGCACTGAGGCTTAGGTTGTCGAGGGCTGGATCAGTGCGATGGAGAAGCTGTTTGAGGATCTGTTCATTCCTGAGTGGGAGCAGGTACACCTGGGAGTTCATTGTTTGGCTGGTGACGCCCATGCTTGGTGGAAGATGGTGAAGCGAGACTACAGTTTGGTGGCGTCGCAGATGCGATGGGATGAGTTCTGTGGCATGCTGTATAGGATGTATTTTCCCAACAGTGTAAAGCAGAATATAGAGGAGGATCTAAGGAGGCTTCAGCGAGGGGATCGACCAGTTAAGGAGTATATCCGTGAGTTTACTCGACTCCTGAACTGTGTTCCATTTGTGGCCAGGGATGAGGCGCACAGGGTTTATCTTTTTGAACAAGGATTGAGGCAAGAGATTTTCTGGTTAGTTCAAGCGCAGAGGTTGAGGACCTTGGACGCGTCTATGGAGCAGGCTTTTTGGGTGGAGAGAGGTGACGCTTCGATCCGTGAGCAGACTCAGTTACAGGGACAGAGTCAGGATAGGAAGCGCCCGGCAGCAGACGACGGGGGACAGTTGAGAAGCAGGCGTCCGCCCAGACCTCCGCGATCACGCTCTTAGGGTCGTGGCTCTTCGGGGCGTCAGCATTCTGGGGGACCTCGTCAGCAGAGGCAGTCGCAGGGGTCGCCGCAGTGTGTGATTTGTGGAGGACCACACTGGCCTCGACAATATGAGCAGCGAGAAGGCCGATGCTATGGATGTGGACAGCCAGGGCATATGAGGGCAGCCTGTCCCCGAGCAGCATCACCAGCACCATTGTCAGCATCAGCACAGCCGGTACCTCAGCAGTCTTACGGGGCACCGCCGAGTTACCGCCAGGAGGACAGAGCGTCTGTGTCGCGTAAGGGTGAGCGGCGACAGGGGGCTCCGAGTGGTAAAGTCTACGCAGCTCAGGTGGAGGACTCTACATCAGCCGATCGAGTGGTGGCAGGTATCATTTTGATTTTTGGCATTAGAGCTCGTACTTTTTTCGATACCGGTGAATTGCATTCTTTTGTTAGCCTAGCATTTGC
The DNA here is from genome assembly GCF_001540865.1 of Ananas comosus. NCBI lineage: Eukaryota > Viridiplantae > Streptophyta > Magnoliopsida > Poales > Bromeliaceae > Ananas > Ananas comosus. Next base: position 42,781 of record NW_017893345.1, read on the forward strand.
ATTGTTACATGGTCTAGAGGTAGGGCCATCATTGCATACACGAGAGGTGCAGGTTCCCTACTATACTTTGTAGGTGGTGGATTGTTGTTGGTCGTGTCCAGTGCAGTTAGATTCGTGGATCATGCCCGCAGACCTGTTGGTGTTAGGGCAGCTGCAGGACTTTAACGTGGTGCTCGACATGGATTGGTTGGCGCGGTACTATGCTATTATTGATTGTGGAGCAAGGATCGTGACGTTCCGCAAGCCAGGCCAGGAGAAGTTCACTTTTAGAGGCTGCAAGAGTACGTTGTTTGCTACTTAGATTTCGTCGTCGACGGCTCGACAGCTGATGAGTAGAGGATGTGTTGCTTTTCTAGCGACGGTTGTAGAGGTTCCTACGGCGGTGCCGGGACTCAAGGATATTCCTATAATCCGAGAGTTTTCGGATGTTTTCCCCCCGGAGTTGACGACGATGCCACCGGATAGAGAGATTGAGTTTGTGATTGATGTAGTTCCTGGAACTGCACCAATCTCGAAGGCACCCTACCGGATGGCACCGGCAGAGCTGAGAGAGCTGAAGGCGCAGCTTCAGGATCTGATGAATAAGGGGTATGTGAGACCCAGTGTATCGCTTTGGGGAGCGCTTGTGTTATTCGTGAAGAAGAAGGATGGTTCACTTAGGTTGTGTGTGGATTATCGGGAGTTGAATAAAGTGACTATCAAGAACAAGTATTCTTTGCTGCGCATTGATGATCTGTTTGATCAGCTGCAAGGATCTTATATCTTTTCGAAGATTGATCTCCAGTCAGGTTACCACCAGTTGAGGGTGAGGGCCGAGGATGTTCCCAAGACGGCTTTTCGGACTCGGTACGGGCATTATGAGTTTACTGTGATGCCTTTTGGATTGACGAATGCCCCTGCCGCATTTATGGATTTGATGAACAGAGTGTTCAAGCCGTTCTTGGATAGATTTGTGGTTATATTCATTGATGATATCTTGATATACTCCCGGAGTGATGTCGAGCATGAGGAGCACTTAAGGATTGTGCTGCAACTTCTGAGGGAGAAGAAGTTGTATGCTAAGTTGACGAAGCGCGAGTTCTGGCTGCGAGAGGTTGCTTTCTTGGGCCATGTGATTTCTGTAGTTAGAGTAGTAGTGGACCCAAAGAAGATTGATGCTATTAAAGATTGGCCCAGACCGACGACGGTGACTGAGGTGAGGAGTTTCCTGGGACTGGCAGGATACTACCGTCGGTTTGTGGAAGGCTTTGCGAAGCTTTCCACACCCCTCACTCGATTGACTCGAAAGGGGATTAGATTCATCTGATGTGAGGATTGTTAGAGGAGCTTCGATGAGTTGAGACAGAGGTTGATGTCAGCTCCTATCCTTGCCCTTTCAGTGATGGGAGAAGGATTTGTGATTTACAGTGATGCATCACATAGTGGTTTGGGCTGTGTGCTGATGCTGAATGGTAGGGTAATTGCTTATACTTTCAGGCAATTGAAGGATTACGAGAAAATTATCCTACGCATGACTTGGAGCTTGTCGCGGTGGTCTTTGCTTTGAAGTTGTGGCAGCATTACCTATATGGCGAGCACTGTGAGGTTTTCACTTATCATAAAAGTCTCAAGTATCTGTTCACCCAAAAAGAGTTGAACCTGAGGCAACGCCGGTGGTTGGAGTTGTTGAAGGACTATGATATTAGTATTCAGTATCACCCCGGCAAGGCGAATGTGGTGGCAGATGCATTGAGCAGGAAGGCAGTGCAAAGCTGGAGCATGTCGATTACTCCGCAGAGGCCGTTAATTGAGGAGCTACAGCGGTTGAGACTCGAGATAGTGTCCCCTGGGTCTACTTCAAGACTGATGTCTATGGTCTTGCAGCCCACTCTGTTGGATAGGATCAGGGAGAAACAGAGTGGAGGCTCTCACTTGTTGAGGATTCGAGAGCAGTTGGAGAGGGGACAGGCAGAGGCTTTTTCTGTGGATAGTTCAGGAGTACTGCGGTACAGGGACCGACTGTGTGTGCCTATGGATTCAGGGATCCGAGAGGAGATTTTGAGATAGGCTCATTACTCACCTTATACGGTTCACCCCGGTGGAACCAAGATGTATAAGGACTTGAAGGCACACTTCTGGTGGAATGGAATGAAGAGAGACATTGGCAGATTTGTGGCTCAGTGTTTGACTTGCCAACAGGTAAAGGCAGAGCATCAGGTACCTGCTGGCAAGCTTCAGAGTCTGCCAGTGCCCGAGTGGAAATGGGAGCAGATCACGATGGACTTTGTCGTGGGGTTGCCTAGAGCACAGGGTGGTTTCGATGCGATTTGGGTGATTGTGGACAGACTGACTAAGTCTACTCACTTCTTATTGGTACAGACCACCTAGTCCAGGGAGAGACTCGCGCAGCCATATCTGGACGAGATTGTTAGGCTGCATGGTATGCCGATTTCGATCGTATCAGACAGGGACCCGAGATTTGTGTCGCACTTTTGGAGGAGTCTTCAGACAGCCTTGGGTACACAGTTGCATTTCAGCACAGCGTTTCACCCACAGATAGATGGTCAGTCAGAGAGAACCATTCAGACTCTGGAGGACATGCTGAGAGCATGCGTCCTGGACTTTGGAGGAAGGTGGCATCGACATTTGAGACTGGCTGAATTTGCGTACAACAACAGCTATCAAACGAGCATTCAGATGGCTCCGTTTGAGGCGTTGTATGGACGCAGGTGTCGATCCCCTTTGCATTGGAGTGATGTGGGTGAAAGGAAAACTCTAGGGCCTGATATTTTGGTAGAGGCTGAAGAAAAGATTAGAGCTGTACGGCGACATCTTTTGACAGCCAAGAGTCGACAGAGGAGCTGCGCCGATACCAGGAGACGAGACTTGGAGTTCCAGGTAGGAGATCATGTGTTTCTGAAAGTCTCGTCGTCCCGAAGAATTCGCAGATTCAGAGTGCGTAGAAAGCTCAGTCCACGCGTTGTAGGCCCTTTTGAGGTATTGGAGTGAGTTGGACCAGTTGCCTACAGGATTGCTCTACCCCCATTACTGGCCAGTATTCATGATGTTTTTCACGTCTCGGCATTGAGGAGGTACGTGTTTGGCCCCTCGCACGTGATCGACTTCACTCCGTTGGAGCTTAGCGAGGACTTGCGATATGAGGAAAGATCGGTACGAATTCTGGCTCGTGAAACGAAGGAATTGCGCAACCGGGTCATTCCTTATGTAAAAGTACAGTGGAGTCATCACGAGGAGCGGGAGGCTACCTGGGAGCCAGAGATAGTGATGCGGGAGTCCTATCTCTACTTGTTCGAGGCTCAGGTTTGAGGTATGTTTTAAGTTTCGAGGACGAAACTTTTTGTAGTGGAGGAGGATGTAGTACCCTTAGTTTGAGTTGGTGAGAGGTAGGGAGGTAATTTTGGTTAGTGGTTATCCACCCCACCTACTCTGTAACACACTGGACCCTTGCAAATTGCGAGGTTCAAGTGTTTGATCAGTGTTTCGAGTTTTTCCAGATATTCTGAAGGGTCGTTGACAGTGTTCCGACCTATGGCTCGTATCTCGAGAATTGAAGCTTTTAAAGTAGCGCTAAGGTCACCAAAGTGGAGGATTTAGACTGCTCTCGGGTTGCATTTTGCTCGACTGTGTACCGGTACACCTTGATGGTTGTATCGGAACAGAATTTGTACCGGTACGCCTTGATGGTTGTACCGATACAAATTGGATTTTCTACCAACCCGAGTCTCGGGTTCGCGCGTGCACTGGGTTTGTACCGCTACACTTTCCCGTGTACCAGTACACTTGGCAGTGAGGGCTGTTTTTTGTTGGAGGGTGCAATTACAATTGTTGCAACCTATTTATACCACCCCAGCCCCCTTAGAGAGCTCTTTTGAGCCCTACCCTGTGGAGATCAAGGTGAGAACTCTCCCTCTTGATTTCTTCTCCATTTTTGATGGATTTTAGCAAGTTTTGATCTCCACTTTCTCACTTTTCCCTGCTTCTTGTTGGATTCCACCATGGGAGAAGCTTGGATTTCAGGATTGGGGCTTGATAGAAGATCAATCTTCAACCCTAGTGGATTCTAAGCTGGGCTTGGAGCATCTTGTGAGGTTAGTACCATGATCTACCATTTGGATCACGTTTTAGAGGATTTTTGATGTTGTAACCTAAGGATTGGAGACTTAGGGTTTAAAATGGGGAATTTTGATTTGAGGCTTTTTGATCTCAATTGATGGGCTTAGAACCTTTGTTTAGGTTGGTTTAGAAGGACTCTAACTCCCATTTGGAGATCGAGAGAGTTTTCTTCGCATTCAGTGAGTTTTCACCATTTTTTCTTGAGTTGCTTAATGTTTGAGTAATTGGTTGTTCGTAACGTTCGTATCTCTCTCTTTTCCTTACTTTTAGGGTGCTAAGAGAGTAGCGGGCACCTTCGTCGACCCAAACGAAGGACGGCCAAGAGTTTCGGTGGGTTTGACTTCATGAAATAGGGGAGAAACGTCTCCTATGTATTTTATACTTGTCGTTTCATCGAAATACATGCATATTCATGCTAGATAGGATTTCTATGAATTTTAGAATACTTAAAATGCATGTGCTATATATCATGAAAATTCAACTCTATATAATAGAGCAATATGTGTAATATGCATGCATGTGAAAAATATTTTTTTTGGCAAGTTGGAAACATATCTCATATGATGAAACTGACTCGAATTATGTACTCCTGAACATTACACTCATGCTCGGACTTAGTGAACAAAAGTGCCATAAAGGGGCACTCGACTTAGTAAACTGTGAAACTGCAATATAGAGACATAGTGATAGGCCATCTGGACATCGACTATATTTCATGTTTTAGACATGATGACATAGTGATAGGCCATTGAGACATTTGCTAGATTTCATATTTTAGACATGATGACTTGGGACTTGAAACGGACTTTTACGCTTGCTTGCCATTGTGCTCATTCGCACATGCTTGTGAGGGTCGCTCCCCACAAGCCGGCACTTCGGAGATAGTCATCACGACACATACTCGCCCGTGCGGGATTGGGCGCCGAAATGGGATGCCGTGGGGGAGGCTCATTCCTATAGTGGGGATGTTGACTACCACGGGGCCATTAGGCACGGCGCAGGCCGGACTACCCACGAGTAGGTCCTACATGATCGGAACTGTGGTGACATAATATGTCTATTGGACATTGACTAGAATAGTAAACAATGACAACTTACTATTTACTCGTGGACATCATAGTAGTTGTACTTATGCATATTATGTTATGGTAGCATTCTGATTTATGCAAATTCATACTAAGTAGAGATATCATGTTGTAATAAACCTTCATGTTTAATTGCTTATTGTTCATATCACTTATACATATACTTACTTGCTTAGTTTTGGACCTAGTGGTGCTTTACACTGAAGTCAGTAATTGTCCACTGGAAACTATTATTTAATAGTTCTCACGCCCTCTGTTTTATGATTTTATTTCAGAGCCTTCAGCACCGGTGGAGACATGGGATCGCGACAAAGGGGTCGCGTAGCTAGATAGCAAGGATTTACTTTTGCTCAGGTGGTTTTCTCTCTTCTTCTTTTTTTTTGTAGAAAGAAAAAGAGGTTTTGTATCCATGTATAGAGACCACCTATGTATTACTCTTAGCATTGGTGCTTTAGATTTGTTATTGTTTTTCCTCATGGTTTACTGTTAGTGGATGTTAGATCTTTTACTCTTTTCCTATGATAGAATCTAGATGTTATATGCTCTGATATCGCTAGATCTCTTTGTATTATTGTCTTGTTTACCATTTTATTGTAGACGTCTTGTATGTTTGAGACGTATGGCGGATGTAACGCACTGGACCTTTGCAAATTGCGAGGTTCGAGTGATTGGTCGTGTTCTGAGTTTTTCCAGATTTCCTGGAAGGTCGTTGACTGTGTTCCGACCTATGGCACGTGTCCCGAGGAATGCGGTACGAAGCCTTGCACCAAAACCCAAAAATTTGGATTTTGGTCAGCTCTCGGATTGGCTGTCTGGCGGGCTTGTACCGGTACAAGGTTGTGCTTGTACCGGTACAGAGCCGCGAACTCGCAAACCCGAGCCTCGGGTTTGCGTTTTCGCAGGTCTTGTACCGGTACAAGGGTGGTCTTGTACCGGTACAATGATTGATGGTTGTACCGGTACAGCCATCGGGCCTGTACCGGTACAGTGCCGCAGAACAGCGCAACCCGAGCCTCGGTTTGGATTTTCGTAGCTCTTGTACCGGTACAAGATCCCGTGTACCGGTACAAGGAGGCAGAATTTGCACTGTTTGCTCTGCAGGGGCTTATTTGCGATTGTGGGCTTCTTATATCAGCACCCACGCCCCTAGGGCTCTCCCCTGGGCTGAGAAGAGTGGAGAACCAGGTAAGGGAGCTCCCCACACCATCTCTTTGGATTTGATTCCCATTTTGCATAGTTTTTGATGGATTTTCCTCTCTTTTTCCCTTTTGGAGCTATTTCCACCATTGTTGGAGCTTGGGACTTGGATTTGGAGTTTGATTGAGGGAAGATACTTGAAGTGTGAGGACTTTGAGCTGGTTTTGAGGCTTCTAAGAGGTAAGTGGCAAGATCCTTTCCTCTAATCTTGGTTTTTAAAGGTTTCATTGAGATGAAACCCTAGATTTGGGATTTTAGGGTTTATTTTGGGCATTTTCGTTTTAGGGCTTTTGAAGCTCAATTGGTTGGATTAGAACCTTCCTCTAGGTTAGATTGGAAGGGTTCTAGCTCTCTTTTGGAGCATAGGAAGAGATTTCTACTATTGAGGTGAGTTTTGGCCCTTTTGCTTCTAGGTTAAAGATTGAGCTTATTGCTCTTCGTATCGATTGGATGACACCCTTTTTGATGCTTCTAGGGTGCTGGAAGACTTGTGGAAACCTCCGTTGGAGCAAACGAAAAGCTTCGTTGTCGTCGGTGGGTTTGACCTAGCCCATAATATGAGAAAATCTCATATTTGGTGATAAGTGCCTTGTTACTAATTAATTCATGCAGTTTCATATTAAATGTATTTATTATGAGTTTTAGAATGCTTAAAATGCATAAGTTATATATGATGAAGTTTTGGACCTCTATGTAGTAGAGAGTTGCTTGATTGATCTTTGGTTGCATTTAGCCTTCTATATGAGGTTTGATTTCATGGTTCTAGAGAGTAAATGAGCTATGATTCATGCGTTTAAACATAAGTTTAATTGGGGCATGAAAGATGACAATTGCTACAATTGTAGGCGTCGAACTTGATATCACGTGAATTGGAGAGCTAATGTCAACAAGCGGCATTGAGCTCAGGACTTGTGAGAACCTAGTGGATAGGGCCATTGAGGGATTTGGAAAACGTGTTGAACATCAAATTGCCTAAGTGTCATCAAGGGGCACTAGGCGTAGCAACTGTTGAAACTTCACATTGTGACTTAGACTAGATCTTCGGGATGCTAGTTATGATACCATGTTAGAGACATGAGGATGGGATATTTGAGACTTGGACTATGCTTGCTTGCCATTTGTGCTCATTCGCACATGCTTGTGAGGGTCGCTCCCTACAAGCCGGCACTCCGGAGTTAGCCTGCGCGACTTTTGATCGCTCGTGCGGTATTGAGAAGCCTACGGGGTCGAGTGGGACAGACACATTCCAAGAGTAGGAATGTCGGGCTACCACAGGCACTTAGGCGGCACAAGCTGGACTACCTTGGGTAAGTCCCTAATTGGAAATGGAAATCGACACGGTGTCGAATATGAATAATCACTACTAGATAGGATTGGTAGTTGGATCACTGGGACACGTTTATGATACAGTATTGGTACATTTAGCATACTTGTCGGTTTCATTATTGCATCGTAGTATACTCGGTTGTTTGGACAGTTTTACCCTTATGCATTGACATATTGCATCGTGAAGTTTACTTGTTATTATGTTGAGACATATTAGTATGCATCGGATATATTACCCTATGATAGCCTGGATGTACATTACCATGACTTCATGCTTATTTGAGACACAGTAGACTAGCATTTCAATTATGCTTTCTTTCAGCAGTTTATGTATATGCTCCTTATTGCTTGTATTATTATCGTTACTTACCCTTATTTTTGGGGCCTAGTGGAGCAAGAGCTGAGGTCAGTAATTGCCCACTGGGAACTATAAATTATAGTTCTCACGCCCTCTTTTTCTCGATGTTTTTCAGAGCCTTCCACTCAGGGTGAGGCCAGGGATCGCGGAAAGGGTATCGCCTCGGGCTAGCGCGCTTACCGGGGGATCGTTCGCTAGGTGGTCTACCTCTCGTGTTTTCTTTTGTGAGAGGTTGAGAGTTGTACCCACATATGTATAGAGACCACCATTTTTGTACTACTTATGGTTATCTTAATTTGACTAGCTTTATTTCTTTACCTTGGTGTAGATGATAGAACTTTACTTGCTCTGATATCATTAGTTGCTAGTTATTTCATTTCTTGTATTTGTTCTATCTCTTGCTTTTATTTCCGCTTTTGTTGTAGACGCCTTATATGTGTAGACATATGGCGGGTCTGGGCACGCTACCGGGAGGGCCTCCGCCGGTCCCGGGGCGTGACAGCGGATCTCGACACGTCCCGGGCGAGCTTCCACTGGGTCCCGGGGCGTGACATACTCCCCCTATATAGTATCCACCTGAGAGATTAATTATCTCATATTTCTTTTTCTCTCTAATTTTAAGCGTAGCTTAGTGGAAGCCGTGGCTCGAGTTCGAAAAATTTTCGACGTCGATTCGGAGGGCCGTTTGAGTGTGCGTGCGTCGTGGTTGCGTCGTTGGAGGCCGGGCGAGCGCGTGATTTCCTCTCCTTTCGACTTCTCGCCGTAGTTGGACAAGCTTTTCGAGGTGGGTTAATGTTATGCTTACCGGATTCTATGGATTTCCTCCTAATTCTATATGTTGACAGCATATGTTTTTAGCTTCGTTTAGCATGTTGATTAGCTCGATTATTGGTTTTGCATGCTTTTGAACCTGAATTGGAGCTTAGAATATTAGCTAAAGTATACATGTTGCACTTGGATTTGACCTAGGAGGAAACTAACGATTCTACATCGTCATTTGCTCAAACTATCAGATTTAGCTCTAGCAGCCGTAGTTTGTTTGTATTGCCGCAGTTTGTGGGCGGTGGATACCCAGAATAGTGTAGCATATATTTACGCTCGTGTTGAGATGCCGAGTGTATTTTTATAGCAGTGTTTAAACTGTTCCGGATTGTCGGGTGCCGTTGAGGTTGACGGTGGACCCAGCTTGCTTTTTTGCATCAGATTGTGCCGAGGGCACGTGAGTTTGGTTGTTAGACCCTGTTTACTTGACTATAGCCTGTGAGAGCCTGATTAAGCTCGACAGAGACACGCTTGCATACTCGGTTAGTTAGCGCCCACGAGTGCCACTCCGGAGTCGGGCTTTGGCTTTTGCGCTGGTGTCGTTTTGTCCTGGTTGGACTTGCTCTCCACTGACGACCTTGTTTGGTGGCTGTTAGTGTAACGTACCGAAGCCCGGTAGAGCGTAGTGGACTTTAGCGAAATGGACTAAAGCGTCCAAGAGAGATGGTTCGACAAGTTCCAATTAACATTCCAACAATGTTGGAAGGGTTAAAAAGGAGTTCTAAAAGAGTTAAAAGAATTTTAGCATCGGCCGTCGCGAAATAGAGTCGAAACGGTGCAAAAACTGCAGTCTGGGCAAAGTGTACCGGTACAACCATCGAGTTGTACCGGTACAACCAGCAGGCCGAGAGGGGGGGTAGCTCTCGGGTTTGCCTCTGCGTGATCGTGTAACCGGTGACAGAACAAAGTGTACCGGTACACTTTGGTCTGGCAGCAACAATGAGGTCTGCCACAAATAGAAAGAAGTTGAGGGTATTTTGGTAATTGTTACAACATGTAATATACCCCAATACCCCTTCCCACTCTCTTTTCACAGCCACTATCTCTCCCTCTCATTTCTCTCTTTCTCTCTCTAGGAAACTCCCCAAAGAGCAAGGAGAAGGAGGAGAAGGGCTTTTGGGGGGATTTGGAGCTTGTAGAAGATCTTGAAGCTCTCCAACAAGGTGGACTTGGGTGAGCTTGTGACCAAGCTGAGGTTTTGAGGAAAGTTGGGCCTAGGGTTTGGATTTGGGCCCTAGAACCTCGACGTGCGAAAACGAACTTCGATTGAAATTGATCGATGGTGAGTTTGGAACGCTTCGAAAAGGACGAAACCGTTAAAATCGCATTAAGTGCGTTAGAGGAGACCTTGGAGAGCAAGTGGAAAAAGTTTTGCAAAATTGCAGAGTTTTTGAGCTCTCGGGGTCCAGACCCTCAGCGAGGGACCGGTCCCCGTACGCGTGGAAAAGAGCAGAAAAGCTGCTCTACGCACAGCTTGCTCTCGGGGTCCGGTCACTCTAGAGGGTCCGGTCCCCGTAGCCGAGACTGGCCCAGTTTGGAGCAGTGCACGTTCTTGAGTGCAATTACAATCCCGAACCCTAGAGGTGTCTTCTGTTAACTTCTTCAGGATACGGGATTGTAGAAGTTCTCACCAGGCACGGCGATGTGCATTGCATGATGAGAGGTGCATTCGTTGTGGGCGGCCGGGCTATGTGCGAGATGAGAGCCGCTGGGGGACGACCAAACCTTGGCGTTGGCGATGGCCTTCTCCTCTCCAAGACAGCCTGTGGGTGTGCCACCTACGGCGTGGTCTGGAGAGCGAGTGATCAGAATGTGGCAACCGGAGGGTTCGCAGCGAGCGGCAAGTGGCTATGGTACGTGACCCAGGTTAGGGAACCTACTGCTACCGACGATGTCATGGCAGGTGTGGTTTAGTTGAAGCAGTCATACACTTTTGCATGATGTAAGGTTGGTGCATAGCATGCATTTGTCATGGTTAGTTGCTACTATATATACATTGTATAGTAGGGACCAAGTAGATGGGTGAGTGAGGATACCCGGGTATGCTTGCATATGGAAGTGTAGTACCCGTTGGAGCAGGTAGAGAGCAAGTTGGCACTAGCGAGTCACTAGTGAGAGTCTAATGCTAAGACTCATGATAGATATGGAATTGGCGGATCGACTCTCAAAGCAATGTGAGTGGTTGATTGCGAGAGTTAAGCCATGACATGTGAGGACCTCTTGAGAGTCCCGAAATTTCGGATGTTGTCCCGGTAGATCGAACACTGAAAATGGAATCACTGTTGAGAAAAGCGATTAGTTAGTGGCCAAATACGGGCACGTGGGCCTAATAGTACCTCAATGTGAGGTGGGCGAGTCATGCTTGTATGGCCGGCGTGCATAGGCAAAGTTGCCTAATGCTTGACTTAGCGTGGGATGCTATAGAGGTGTATAGAGTGCTCGAGTGTAGGTACTCGTGGAGTGTGGATTGGATCAGCCGGGAGAGTGTGTTGGTGGTAGCACTTGAGCATCGCTAGGTGTGAAGCATGCCAAGGATTACTCGTGGGGCTGATGGCTCGCACTAGGTGCTTAGGAGAGCCGATAGTAATATGTGTTGCTCGGGTGAGCGTGTCGTGTGAGACGACGGTTGCGGGTATTGTTTGAGGACGATCTGTGCCTGGACCACTTGTGGACTGTGGAGGCTGGGCCCTTTGGACAGGCGCAGTCAGCTGTGGGTGACAATGGCCCGATGCCTACGGGTAGGGCAGAGTTTTGATCAGGGCGCTAGTCCGAGTTGAGACCCGGGAGCGTGGAATGCCACGTGTGGGATCGATGCACCCGAGGACTTGACGTGGTTTGGTCTTGGTTGCTCCTGGTTGGAGTGTGTACGAATTCTCAAGTGAGAATTTCACCTAGTAGTGATGATTGGCTTTGCGCTTGCGAGCGAGAGATGCTGTGCGTAGTTGAGACAGATTTAGGCGGTAGGCCTACGTAGAATGGTGGCCTGTGGCTCACCTGTGGAAACCGAGGAAAGCGGTTTGGATGATGACTCTGTCAGTGAAGCTGGTTTGGATACACGAACAGAGGGTTCGTGTGAGTTCGTTGCAAGAACGGATTAGTGCTGGCCGTGGCTTATGATGTCAAGATAAAGCGGTCTCTAGGAGACACTTGCATAATTGATAGATACGAGAGATTGAGAATAATGCTTTCTTGAGAATTAAAATTGGAGTTGTGCCGGAGCGAGCCATCTCGTAGTAGAGCAAGGATTCGATTGTGATGGTAGCACTCGCGATGGGTCGATGCACCAATGATATTGCTTCTAAGCAATGCCGGTGATCGAATCGGAGTGTGTTCCCTGATAGGGTGAGAAGTGCAAAGAGGAGTTCTTTGCAACCTGGTTGGCGAGTGGTGTTGGAGCGTGTAGAGTCATCAAGTATTGACTTACACTGCCACCGAGACTTGCGGAGCAATAATGCACTTTTGGTGTTGCACAGGGCAAATGTGAGTGAATCTGGTCTCACATCCTCCGTAGTGGGCCTTTAGATAGTTCCGATGAGTGAAAGGCCACTCCGAAGTGCGAAAGTGCATTGGAATCCTCAATTGCTCAATAAGTTGAGTTAAGATATGAGTTTGGTTTGAAGTGATTTGAGTTTCGAGGACAAAACTCTTTTTAAGAATGGAAGAGTGTAGCATACCGGACTTCTATAATTATGAAGTTACGGTGTATGTTGGTTTGGAGAGCCATTAGAATGGTTCCGGTGATGTTTGGGAGCATTCGGGCGTTTCGATGCGTGCCGGACGCGAAAACGGAACCCGAAAGATAATGTTGGACCGTGATCTAAATCCGGCATAAGCGTGGATGAAAAAATGGTTTGAACGCACCCGGAAACATGTGTTGGGAGTCTCGATGCGATTTGAGGTGAATCGGAGACCCACGGAGGAAAAACGAGCGAAAACGAACTAAAATTGGCGAAAATGCTGAAATTTTGACTAAGTCTGAAAATGCTGATTTTCTAGACCTACGGGGTCCGGTCCCTAGCTTCAAGGACCGGTCTCCGAAGCCCGAAAATGCCTAGTTTGGGCTGATGGCAGTCTTGTAAATATTGGAGAACTTTATATATAGGAGGGGTTTGGTTCCCCTTTCTTCTTCCTCCTCATTCCACACACACAACACACACAAAAGGGTAGAGAGAGGAGCTCCTCCCTCTCTCTAGATTTCTCGTCCATCTCTCTAGATCCATCTCCCAAACTTTGGATTTTGGAGGAGAATGACCTCATGAACGTGTGGGAGGCGACGGTTCGGGCTCTCGTGCACCCGTTAGAGCGGCGTGCTTCCGTCTCGGCGTTCAAATTTCGGTAAGTGTTTAGAATTTGGTTAAATCCTTTATGCTTAATGTTCCAGTGGTGTCTAAAGTAGTTCTAACATGTTTTCTCCCCTATTTGGGTTATTTGGAGATTGTATGCATGCTAGGGTTCCAAATGGGACTTTGGTATATATGAGGGTTTGATCTAAATTGACCTTATATAAACCTAATTGCTAGGTATTCTGACGCGTTGGCGAAGTCGGTTCGGCGATCCTTCGAGCCTGTGCAAAGATATTGAAGAAAAAGACGATTTGGCTTCGTTTTCGCTTGGAGAGCCGAGGCCACGTCCAAAAATCACGAGAATAGACCCCGAGCATCATGGCATCAAATTATAGACCTATAAAATCCGGGGCCGCGAATTGACGCACGGTTGGTGACTAGATGCAAGATTGGGCCGAGCCAGGCGGCGTGTGCCGCGGGAGGCCGATTGCAAGTGTCGGCACACAATCGGAATGAGATTTGAGGTGGGTTGTGCTTCACCGAAGCAACTAGGTCACCTCCAAGTCGAAGTGAAGTATAGTTTTCAAATTAATGCATATAGGTGTATTGGTAGGCTAATATGATAATATGAATACTTGAAACATATTATGTAGTTAATGTTACCTACCATTGAGATGAAATGCATAATGATATATGGTATATGCTAGATGAATGCATGAGTTTAATGCTAGATGAAAGCATGAAAATGATGATATGTATATGCATGATTCCTATTGTACTAGAGAATGTTGCTTATCATGAGATGTTAGATGAAACATATGCATGTTGATATACCATGAGATGCTAGCATGTTGGTATATTGTAGATTATGTTAAATAACATATGCATGTCGAGCTTGGTTCGATAACTCTTGGATGGTTAGAAACTTGATATTGGGCAATGAAAATGTGTAAACGATGATACTCGATATGGACAGCTAGGATGTCAATAGATCGAGTGGCATTTGATATTAGTGTAGTAAAGACACTATGATGTAAACATAGGGATAGATGAGTTCCCGAGTTGATTGATATGTGGCATGAAACCTAGTGTAGATGAAACACTTGATATAGGCTATGATATGTGACATGAGAACTTTAGTGTATAAGAACACTATGGCATTAAATATAAGGATAGTTTGATTCCCGCGTGATTGCTAACCCTAGTTGACAGGGTATACTCAGCGGACGAGGATTGGATCATACTCACTTAGCCTGTTTTGAGCTTGGGGTGGTCGCTACACACAAGCCGTGCACTCCGGAGTTTGGTCACACGAGGGGCAGTAGCTAGCTACTCGGATGAGTCGAATGGCTGGGACTCCTCACCTATAGAATTTGAGATGTGAGTCGGGGCGAACCTTCGGGTTAGCCAAGTGATTAGGTGACAATCATATGAGCTGTAGAGTGGATTCGGTATCCCAGTTGAGTGGATTTAAGGCTGAGGTGCAAGTGAGACGTTTTTTGCATCGAGCCTGGTTTTGCGCGGTATTTCGCGGATAATTGACTCAAGACCGAGTCGGATGGATAGTTTGATAAAGATAGATGAAACCTTATGAGCAGAATTGTCAATAACATGAATTTAAGATAGAAGAAACCTTAGATGCCAATTGGATGAGCTATAAATAACGGGATTGAAGGTGGTATCAATTGGTCTACTAGTTGGTTGCATAGTTGCATAGATCGCATGATTTACATATTGCATATTGTGAGGCATGAACATAATAATGTTAGTTGTATGAATTATATGATGATATATATATATATATATATATATATATATATATATAATAATATGCTCAAAGAGCTATACATCTTGTTGGTGATATAAGGTGGAATGTTAATAAAAGATGCTCAAAGAGCCACTCCTGTCTCAGACGATGTGCATAACTCAATTTAATCATATTATGTTAATTTCACAATTTTGAGAAATATTTATTTCATTTTCTTTAACAATATGATGATAAAATGATACAATTTATTTCTAGATCTTGCATGATGTGTGGGATTTTATTTTATATGTATCAAGAATTCTTATTGATTTTCGGTTTAAAAATTCTGAAATTTTGAATATCCCTGAAATTGATTTTTCAAAATTCATGTATGAAATTTTATTTAAAGTTTTTTTTCGGATCAAAATAAGTTATTTTTGATGTTTGAAAGTGGTGGATTACCTTATATTTTTTATGGAATTTTCGGGCTTCAATTACAATTTATTAAAAATTTCAGGCTCTGGGACCGATCCCAGGCAGGAGAGACCGGTCCCTCCGCCAGACCCGATAAAGGGCTTTTCGCGTGCCTTCTTTTTGTACTGCTTTCAAAATTTTTTTTCGTTCCCTACGTTCTCTCTTGCATCTCTCTTGAGTCCTGAGTAGGGATTACTCCTGATCTTCTCCGATTTGCTCTGATTTTAGGTATGTTTTTCGGATTTTGTTGCATTTATATCATATACTCCGAAAATGTGTTTCGTTTCCGATTTTTTGGTGATTGTTCTAGAAATCTTGCTGCATGTGCTATTTTATGCTGTGATCTTGCTATTCGATCTGTTATTTTCATTTTCACTAGTATTTCTTCATCTTTTTGGTTTATTTTCGACAATTTTTCATGGTAAAATTTTTTAAAAAAAACATTTATGTGGATAACCTGTTTTTGGTGCATGATCTGTGTGTGTCATGATCTTGAGGCCTCTGGGATTATCTAGTATTTATTTACCAATTTGCTCAAAATTTTTGGTATTTTAAAAAAAAAAATTTCATATGCAAGTTTCATTATGTTCAACAAGTAATTTTCAAAAATGTACTCGTGGGTTCTCGTGCTAGTTGTCCTTATGGCTGGGGGTGGTCGCGGTAGTAAGCGACAGCGCGCCTCAGCTAAGAGGCCGGTTGAGCAACAACCGGAAGATGAAGGGAGTGAGTATGCCCCGGGTGATGAATCTGAGGAGGACGAGCAGGATTGGGAGACCTTTGTTCCTGAAGTGTTGGCTAAGGAAAAGGACGCTGGGAAAGGCAAGGGAAAAGGAAAAGCTGTGGATAAAGGCAAAGGAAAAGCAACTGAACGTCCCAGTCGTCGTAAGTCCGGGGGTGTTGAGATTCGAGAACCCGGCTCTGAACCACCACGTCGCAGTCTACAGGATGTTCCATCTAACCGACGGTCAATGTATTCGTCGAAACACTGCATTGGAGAGCGAGATGTTGGGGTGGCCAGTATTATTAGTTGTGTGCCGGGTTTTCAGGATTTGTTTGAACAGGGGAATCTTCATCAGATTTGTGATTTCCCGGAGCAAACCGGTTATTGTTTGGAGCTGATCAGAGAATTTTACATGAGAGCAGGTCACCTCAGTGATTCCGACGGGGGTCCGTACGTGTTTAAGACTTCTGTCCGTGGTGTTGAGTTATCCATCACTCCTGCGACAATAGCTTCGGTGCTTGAGATGGAAGCTAAGACTGATGGAGTGGAGTATTTGCAGGCTGGGTTCGACTCACTTCGCGATTGGAACCGTGTCGTGAACACTATCTGCATGCCGGGTACTGAATCAAACGGAATTATGGTTATGTCCAAGGATTTCAAAATGGAGTACAGATTTCTGAACTTTGTGGTTTGCTACAATATCATGCCTCTCGCGAACACGAAAATCTTGAGATGGGATCGGATTCTGTACATGTATCTCTTGGGTAGGCCAGATATTGTGAGTGCTAAAAACATTAACATGAATATTCCGTTTTTGATCTAGCGGCGGATGGCGAAGGACATCAAAACCTCTTGGCAAAATGAGAGGTTACCGTTTCCAATGATAATTATGCGGATTTTGCGACTTCGTGAGGTGGATGTTAGATGTTCATCATACGAGCACAGTTTGGGTCGGATCAATGAAAGGACGTTTGTAAAGTCCTCGGTGCAGCTTCGTACGCCGTCTCAACGTGCTTCTTCCCCTTCTGCAGCTCCACCTCCAGCTACTGCTACTTCTTCACGTCCTTCTATGGATATTTCAGAGGAGGATATTTCAGTTTCATCGGTATATCGCGAGCAGCAATGACTATCTGAGGAGCTTCAAAAGTTGTCTGCAGAACAAGCTGCAATTCGTAAGGATGTGAGCAAGATGAAGCGCTTGTTGAATATGATTTTTGACAAGTTAGGATGTTGTCGAGCGGATTTACCTCCAGGAGATAATTCTGACTAGGATTTACCGAGCTTCTCCTTTTGTCGTTTTGGCGCTTTCTAACAAAAAGGGGGAGATGATGGGATGGTCGATGTTCGATGATGATGATGATGCATTTGATGATGAATGATGATGCATTTAGCTTAGGGCTTTGCTTAGTTAAGATGACTTTGTTTTCGTTTAGTTTAACTATGAACTATGAAGTGTGAACTTTAGTTGATTGGTTGATCTTTTTGATACTTCTTGATACGTGAATCTTGATTATGCTTTGAGAATGTTTTTGCAGGAATAACTCAAGACTTCAAGACTCCGTGTCTAAGTCATAGAGTTTGTATTAAGGGTGTAAAACTGTAAATTTCGTTTTTTTTGGATTGATCATGCAGGAGATTATCGTTTGGTGATTGCGATGATCTTCTTTTTATGATTTATTGGTTGTATACGAATTTTGTATTATATTTTGTCACGAAATCGCCAAAGGGGGAGATTGTTAAGGATTTTATAGGTTGGCGAATTTCGTAAAGTTCTTTAGAGTCTTGAAGAGTTGATCGCAGAAGATTTTGAGAAAAGATTCAAAGTGGAGGACGAAGGCTCATTCGGAAAGAACGACACCTAAGGTATGAAGAAAAGATCATTTGTGGTGAAGATAAATCATTTGATTAAGTTCAGAAGGCTTAGATTGTTTTTAAACATATTTTCTGAACTTTCTTGTGTTATGGGACCGGTCTCTGAGATGAAGAGACCGGTTCCACCAAGGTCCTCACTGCGTAATCCTTGATGCAACCGGTCTCCTGTGATGAGAGACCGGTTCCCGAACCTTGGTGGTTCTGTCGCGCAGCGAGGGACCGGTCTCAGGTTTGCGAGACCGGTTCCCGAACGTGGGGTTTTTTGGTCACGCAGGGAGGGACCGGTTCCTCACTTGAGAGACCGGTCTCTCACAGACCGGTCTCCTCGACAGGACCGGTCTCTGAGGACGACACAGGTTTTTGAAATCGACTTTTTGCAATCCTAGTCTACTTCTAAGTCTTCTAAACATATAAATAAGCTATGTGGGTCGTCTAAAATTAAGGCTTTGATTATTTTACCAATTCCAAACCCTAGAAACTCGTTTTCTTTCTGTTTCAATGCTTCGATCTACACAATGAGTTTCTAGCAATCAACATCGACTTGATTCTTCGTTTTTACTCGATACTTTCTACAAGAATCAAGTAGATGATTGATTAAAGGTGAACCCTCATAGCTTATGGTTTTCAAAAGATAAATCACCACAAATCTTCAATTCTACAAGCTCCGGAAGGAGGTTCGACGCGTGGATCTCGCGTGAAGCCGAGGATTCGGTGGACGCTTCAAGGAGTTGAGGCGTTGACGCTGCGAGGAGTTGCAGCAAGGTCGATTGGTGGATTCCTATCGATCGAGGACCGGCAAAGATCTCCGTCAACGAGAAATCGGTAAATTGAGTCGTGTGTTTTTGGTCGAAATCACTTGTACTCAAGTTTTCTTAGTGGATTTTCTTTGCGTGATCGGTCCCGTGGGTGGTTTTCACTCAAATTGGAGTTTTCCCACGTTAAATTCTCGGTGTGCTATTTTAATTTCCGCTATTGTGTTTGTTTGCATCGAGATTTTTCAAGTTTGCCGGATTTACACCTATTCACCCCCCTCTAGGTGTTACTTACCTTTTAGATCCTTGGATCCATATCTTACACAATAAACCTTTAATATGACAATCACTATTAGATAGTTTATAGTAGCTGGATTCTTGGGACATGCTTGAGATTTACTATCGGACATATGGTTATCGCTTGGCATGATAGTATTACATGGAAGCCTTGTTTGTACAAGTAGTATACTTGTTTTACATGTTAGAACATTTAGTATATCATGAAATATATCATTCATGATAAGGCTAGCTATTTCAATGTGGAACTTCATGTTAAATAGAGGCATGTAAGCTACAGTTCAATTCATATTTTATACTCATGCTATTATTTCCAACTAAATGTTAAAATTATCTATTTCTGCTTTCGGGCCTATGGTGCATTTTGCTAAGGTCAGTAATTACCACTGGGAACTATTAATTATAATTCTCACGCCCCTGTTTGATATTTTCTTACAGAGCCATCCACCCCAGGAGAGGCTCGAGACCGCGGTAAAGGGATCGCTACTAGCTAGATAGCGAGGAGTGCTTGATCTAAGTGGTTATCCCTCTAATTTTTGTATTATTTTTGTAAAGAGGGTGAGAGTTTTGTATCCATGTATAGAGAACATTTTTGGATATCATAGTTCTTGTATTGAGACTTTATGATGTACTACTTTATCTTTATCTTAGTGGTTTAGTCCTCTTTCATCCTACTTGTTAATAGAATCTAGCTGTGCTTATGCTCTGATATCTCTAGTTGTTTTATTTCCTTACTTTCATACACTATTGTTGTTAGACGTCTTATATGTGTGGCATATGGACGGGTCTGGACACGCACCGGGCGAGCCTCTGCCGAGTCTCGGGGCGTGACAGATTAATTTGGTATCAGAGCCTAGGATTGAGTCTTAGTGGACCTAGCAAATCTTAGCCTGGTTGGACTATAGGAAATAGGCTCGTGAGAGACGGGGGTCTATTTGACTTATAAGCGAAAGTATTATGATTGAATTTTATAATAACTCTAAAAAGTTGGAGTTTAATCGAAGTGTATAACTTCTAACTTCGCGGAGGGTTACGTTGGCGGTCGACAACGTAACATTGAGAGTTAGTAGTAAAGAACGCTTCTGTACTTTTACATGATTTGGGTATTAAGTGTTGAGCGGGGTTACGATAACGTGGGTTTTACTAACTTGCGCTTTTATGATGTTGTAGTGATGATGCTGACGACACTCTAAATCTGTTGGAACGGACAATGCGGCAAACCGCGAGAGGGGGAGACCTCCGCTACTTTCGAATCTAGCGAGGTTCGTGACTTGAGGTCCCAGCTCACGATCCTCACTAACTTGGTGGCCCAGCAGGCGGCGGCAACTCAGCGACAGGCCGATGTGGCGCACCGACAGGAGACGCGGATGAAGCGATTGGAGGATCTCTTACTGCAGCAGGCGGCGGCTAGGGAGGCACAGGGCCCCCACCACCCATGCAGGCTGCGGTCGTACCACCGAGGGCGCCGTCTCCCGCGCCCAGCTCTTCGCAGACGGCACCCGCAGTTGCACCTCGGGAGAAGGATGTTGTGGTACCACCGGTTCAGGTGCCTTTAGCGGGGGCAGTTTTTCCCGTGATGGCTGAGGGAGCTGAGCGGGATCGACTCATGGATCACTTCAATGAGTTCAGGAGGTGCAATCCTAGAATTTTTTACGGAGAGAAAGGCGACCACTGGATCATGGAGAAGTGGTTGTTGCATATGGAGAAGCTCTTCCGCGACACCTTTCTGGAGGAGAGGGACCGAGTTTGGCTTGCCACTCATCACCTGGACAGCGAGGCCTATCGCTGGTGGTTGGATATTCAGGACAACCCTAGCACCGATCTTGCAGCTATTACTTAGAAGAGGTTCAAGAAAGTTCTGCTGGAGTACTATTTCCCCGACAGTGTCAAGAGGCAGATGGAGAAGGATTTGCGCGGTATGCGCCAGGGGGATAGGACTGTGGCCGAGTAAGAGAGGGAGTTCTCTCGACTTCTTCATTGCGTGCCTTTTGTCATGCGGGACGATGAGGACAAGACCCGCATCTTCGAGCGTGGACTTCGGTCGTCGATTTTTCGATTTGTGCAATCTTCTAACCTCCAAACCTATCGGGAGGTGGTAAACCGTGCATTCATAGTGGAGAGCAGCGCCGCGGATGTTCAGGAGCGTCGAGAAGGCTTGGACAAGGGTAAGGGCAAGAGGCCCGCGACTGAGGGTGCGAGTCAGACGCACTCTAGGAGGCCGCCAAGACACCCTAGAAGCCAGAGCCAGTCGAGAGGGCGCAGCTTATTTGCCCAGCGTAGAGGATCAGATTGTCGCCAGGCTCCGCGATGTGTGATCTGGAGTGGTCCCCACTTTCCGCGACAGTGCCCACAGGGTCGAGACAGGTGTTACTTTTGTGGTCAGGAGGGCCATTTTCAGACCGACTGCCCGAGGGTTTCTATCCCAGCACCATCGTCTACATCAGCACCGGCTTCATCGGGTCCCAGCCAAGGGACTCCTTCTGCTCACTACCAGTCTGGGCGGCCACCCGTCCAGCGACAGACCGAGGGGTCGCGACAGGTCCCGAGCAGGCACATGTATGCAGCCCAGACCGAGGAGGCGGCAGTAGCCGAAAATGTGGTAGCAGGTATCATTTTATTATATGATATTGAAGTTTGAGTTTTATTTGCACATTCATTCATAGATCGGCTGTTTGCCGAGTTGCATGGCATCCCACTAGTTTCTTTGTTGCATCCGGGACGTATTGTTGTTCCCGACCACTCCTATTCGGGTAGGAGAGTGAATCATGCCCGTAGATTTACTTGCTTTGCATAAACTCGGAGAGTTTGATGTGGTTCTGGGCATGGATTGGTTGACCAAGTATTTCGCCACTATCGATTGCAAGAATCGAACGGTGACTTTTAGAGATCCGGAGCAGGAGGAAGTTGTGTTTAGAGGATGCCAGAGCTTGCTGTTTGCGATGACGATTAGCTCCTCTCGAGCTAGCAGTTGATCAGCAGGGGTTGCATAACCTATTTGGCTAGTGTAGTGCTGAGGGGTGATGATGTTTCCCCGAAGATTGAGGATATCCCGGTAGTGCGGGAGTTTGGTGATGTGTTTCCAGCGGAGCTACGAGGCATGCCACCTAATAGGAAGATTGAGTTTGTGGTAGATCTTGTCCCTGCGACTACTCCAATCTCAAAGGCGCCCTATAGGATGGCACCAGCAGAGTTGAAAGAGCTGAGGACACAGTTACAATATTTATTGGATAAAGGTTTTGTTCGGCCGAGTGTTTCACCTTGGGGAGCACCGATTTTATTTGTTAAGAAGAATGACGGATCACTTCGCTTGTGTGTGGACTATCGTGAACTTAATAAAGTCACGATTAAGAACAAGTATCCGTTGTCAAGGATTGATCTATTTGATCAACTTTAAGGATCGAGTGTGTATTCCAAGATAGACTTGCAATCGGGATACCACCAGCTGAGGATCAAGCCTGAGGATATATCGAAGACGACTTTTAGAACACGGTATCTACATTATGAGTTCACTGTTATGCCGTTTGGGCTCACTAATGCCCCGGCAGCTTTTATGGATCTAATGAACCGTATTTTCAAGCCTTATCTAGACAGATTCGTCGTGGTGTTAATCGATGACATATTGGTTTACTCCCGAAGTGATAAGGATCATGAAGAGCACTTGAGGCTTGTACTCCAAATGCTTCGAAAAAAGAAGCTCTTTGTCAAGTTGAAGAAGTGTGAATTTTGGCTTAGAGAGGTAGCATTCTTGGGCCACTTGATTTCAGGAGCGAGTATAGCCGTGGATCCTAGAAAAATTAAAGCGATCAAGGATTGGCCCAGACCGACGAGTGTCACAGAGATTCGGAGTTTTCTTGGTTTGGCCGGCTACTATCGGAGATTTGTCGAGGGATTTGCAAAGTTATCTACTCCCCTCACGCAGCTCACACACAAAGGCACTAAATTCATCTGGAATGATGCCTGCGAAAGAAGCTTCCAAGAGTTGAAGCAAAGATTGACGACCGCCCAAATCCTAACCTTGCCAGTTGCTGGGGCAGGGTATGTAACTTATAGTGATGCTTCCTTTAATGGATTGGGCTATGTTTTGATGCAGGACGGAAAAGTGATTGCGTATGCTTCTCGCCAATTAAAGGATTATGAAAGAAACTATCCTACACACGATTTGGAGTTGGCGGTCGTAGTCTTTGCATTGAAGCTATGGCGCCATTATCCTTATGGCGAGCGGTGCGAAGTATATACGGATCACAAGAGTTTAAAGTACCTATTCATTCAGAAGGAGTTGAACTTGAGGCAACGCAGATGGTTGGAGCTACTCAAGGATTATGACTTGACGATTCTTTACCACCCGGGCAAGGCTAACGTGGTGGCGGATGCGCTAAGTCGAAAATCGACGGATAACTTAGCGATGTTTGTAGTTACTCAATCGCCGTTGATCGAGCAGATGAAGCGGTTGAAGTTGGAGGTGGTGGTGGTGGCTCCTGATACACCATTGAGGTTGATGACTTTGGTAGTGCACCCTACACTTTTGGAATGGATTAAAGAAAAGCAAATTCATGATATGGAGTTACAAAAGATTCGAGCTCGGGTACCGGTACACGGGCCAAAGCACTGGTATGCGAGTGCCCTAGTACCGGTACTCCGACTCTAATACCGGTACCCCGCTTCAACAGCAGCCAAACCCGAGAGCAACCCCCTCTCGGGTTATTTATCGGGTACCGGTACTCGACCTCTAGTACCGGTACGCCGCCCTGCTCTCCCAAACCCAAGAGTAGACTTTCTCTACTTCACTGCCAAGTACCGGTACCAAGTCCCATTAACGGTACGCAAAGCCCAGATTGCAATTTTAGCAGTGTTTAAGCCCTATTTCGCGCCGAACAATGCTAAAACCAGTCAAACACAACTCAACTTTAACCTTTCCGAGATTATCGGAACAACAAACGGACTATGTCCAATCATCCATCTTGCCACGCTTTGGTCATTTTGACCAAAAGTAGTACAAAATGCCGGGGAGCCGAATCCTCACAGGATCATTGCTTCCTCTTTGCCCTTCCACACCCTTAAATAGGGCAACTCCAACCTTCCATATTGCTCTTTAAGTCTTCTAGACAGTTCAATCACAGGATAACCTTCAGTTTTAAGCCAATTATAGATTCTTTCTGCAATCCATCCTTTTGAAGCATTCTTGTTTCCACACCTATTGACAACTTCACACATATGCCCTGACTGGAGAGTTTTGACTCGTCGATATAATAGATTGAAAGAAATAATTAGATTAAAGTAATATTAGACATAGTAGCAATTGAAATTTACTTCTTTATTTATGAAACGCCTCGAGACCCGCCACTTTGGTCATATTCGGCACGCTAACAGACCGCCAAACGGACAGAGTTTCTCCTGTACATCCAAGGCGTCGCAACAGTACAATTCACAAGGTTCCAAATAGGAACAGAATTCATACATCGATTGCATAAGGAAGGTATCAAAGACATAACTGCCAAGCTATTACAAGCATTCAGCTCATTTTACATCATATTTACATTAAGTTTACATTCAACTTCCAAGTACAACCATCTTTAGTACAAATTGTTTCATTCTCTCATTTCTACGCCTCTAAGCTAAACTGACTCGGGGCACTACTATCTCTGGTCTCATGTGGTAGGGCGCTATCTACCGAGCTACTCCCTTTCCTCGTGTCGCCGCGCTGTTCACGTGTGGACCTGAAAATCATGGGAGTGAGAACTATAAAAATAGTTCCCAGTGGGTACGACTACCCGAGGAAAGAGCTCGACCCACCAGGTCCAAAGAAGGCAAGATAAGTAGGTTAGTCCAACAGATATATGTATAAGCATATAATTTATGCAACTAACAACTAACATGCTTATGCCTCACAATATACGATAATGCGACATAAATGCAATACAAATAGATCTACCGTTTCTACTTACTATTTCACAATCCATATCGTTTACAGTCCATTCTAAGGTTCTTTTACCTTACCAAGCTATACCACCTGACTCGGTCTTGAATCAATCATCCATAGCTCACCGCTTTACTTGACTTAGCCACCTAACGGCGAAATCATCGCACACGCCGAACAATGGCTCAAATCAATGGGCAGCGTAATCCTTTACCTGGCTTAGCCATCTGACAGCGAAATCTTCGTACACGCCCAAGCTCTAATTTCAAGGTCACCAAGATCACTGGATGTGCACATCCGTCCATTTCCAAGTCAACGTCTCTAGGTTTATGTTCTCATGTCCATGTGGTCATCCTACTACTATACCTCATAACCTAGGTTCAATAACGCTAGGTTCAATATTCAACCTATGTTCAATAACACTAGATTCAATGTCCAACCTATGTTCAATAACATTAGGTTTCAATGTCCAACCTATATTCAATAACACAAGGTTCAATGTCTAGTCATGCCACTCGTTATCCTACTTGTCCATACCTAGGATTCATGACATCTAGTCCCAATTTTACACTTGTCAAGTTCTCTAATCTTTTTTAGAGTTCATCGATCTATATTCACTAACTACATCTAGGCATACATATATATCCTATATGTTCCACATGCATATGTTCTTGTCCAATGATAGATAATTTACCCTAAATAGCATACTATCTATGTCTACTTATTTAACCAATTAATCTACATTACATACATGCATCGATAAATAAAACCATACTTCACTTTGGAATGGAAGCGACCTAGTCACTTCAATGAAGCACAACCCACCTTTCAAGCCTCCTAATTGCTTGTAGACACTTGCAATTAGGCCAACCACTTGGATCTCCAAGCTTTCTCCCATTCTCCCAAGCTTTTCTTGCCCTATACAAGAAATCCCTTCATTACCTTTTTCGAACCACTAAATAATCTTTGCTTTTAAAATCAAGTGCTCTTACATGACTTCCTAACCCTCAATTAGCGTTCTACAGGGCTAAAATATTTTTAGAACCCTCCACCAAGAAAACCCTCTTTCAACCTAGCGTCTTTCCATAACTAGAGGAGAAACTCAACCCATTTGCTAATTTCTATAATTTGTAGCTTAGATTAGCCTAGGGTTTGCTAGAAATCCATTTAGAAGGTCTAAACCCAAAACTCTAACTCAAACCCTAAAAACGAAACTCGAGTCGTAAGCGTTTCGAGCCACAAGCATTTCGAGCCACCAAACGCCCGAGAGCTCGATCCACCACTCTTCCAAGCTTTCCGAGTCCGATCTCCAGCAAGATCGCCGAGTCAGAGAAGAGGAAGAAGAGGGTGAGAGAGATGAACTCCTCCCTCTCTCTTTCTCTCTATACATGTCACGCCCCGGCCCAGCGGAAGCCGTCCGATGAGTGCACAGACCCGTCGTGTACACCAAACAACCACAATACACACAAAGCGTCTACTAACAGGAATAAGCAAGATCAAATCCTAACAAGATTATCAGAGCGAGTAATATAAAATCACTAATGTTCTAACACAAAGAGATCCATAATTAAATACAAATGTGTACAACTAGATCCACAAGTCTAACATAATCTCTAAACATTTAGCATTTTCAAGTTAAAGCTTTATATAACTTGCTTGTTACTATACAGGTTGCATAAGACTTACATAATAATTTCAGCTCCAATAATCCAAGAACCTTAAACGAATTAGTTTAAAGGATTTTTTATCAGCCCTAACCCAAAATCTGCATAATTACTTTAGCCCTACATAGCCTCTACACAACCTGTCACTATACAATTGTTACAACAACATATAAAGAGTTTCAAATCTCAACAACCCAAAAACCTTCCACTAGAGAATTGAAGAGATTTAGATCAATCCGTAATCAAAATTCTGCATATTAGCTGGTTTCAACTCCCAGCTGTCAAGGCCAATACACCATACATATAGCTTTTCTAGGGTTCTATGGCAAAACAAGCTATAGCAACCCAAGAACTAAAGCTAAACCATCTTTTAGGTTAATTAAATCAAACCTTATCAAAGAAATATACCAACTCTACTTCAGGTTTACCTCCAACAGGTTACTTCCCAACAAATTCTTACTTCTTAAGCCCTCTCACATCAAGAACATATCAAGTAATTCCAAGCCTTAATATTCCTAAGGTCTCAAAACCAAGAGATGGCACGGGATTTACCTCAAACCCTATCCAAGAGCACAACAAACCTCATCTCTGAATTCCTGGTTTCCCTTGCTCTTAAATTTTCTCACAGCCAAAAGTCTCAACTCCTCCAAATCCCTCACCACAGGATTTGTAGAGAGAAAAGAAGAATAAAACAAAAGGAGAGAAGAGTCGAGCTAATTGCCTGCAGGAAAATACCCTGCGTACACCATGCTTCCCTGCTCGCGATCTTCCTCGCAGCAGCAATCTCCAAATCCCTCATGAATTTCCTTCAAAAACCATCTCGTATGGTTTCTAGAGAGAAGGAAAAGAAGGAGATAAGAAGGAGAGAGAGAGGTGGTTCACTGCATGAGAACCACGTACATATACCTAGGGTTAAGATAAGCTCAGCCCCAATTGCAACTTGGCCCCTCACAAAAGCTGAATCAGCTTTTACACGTCAGTCCTCGGGTACTGGTACCCGTACCACCCTGTTTTGGTACCGGTACCAAGTGCAGATCCAGCACTTGGACAGCAGCCTGGCAGCAGCCCTTTCTTGAAGTCGTTTCATGCATCCAGTCAATTCCGAATCCCTTTAATTACTTCCAATACATGCCAACAACCATCCACAAGCTCTCAATTCAATCCGAGAACAAATATATTTCATTTTCTTGCATTATCTTGATCAATTTGATCAAGATAGCCAATGCAAATCCTGCACCTGGCAACAACTTCACTCCGAGTTTCTTTTTGCGCGACTAATTCACGTCGAACACCTCAAAACCCTTCTAAAACGTACCATTAACTATCCCCAAGCATCAAAAATGATTCGGAGATGCTACAATTTATCCTCATGCCCCACTTTGATTCATTTAATCAAAGTTAGCGTTACAATCCGAAAAGTCTCTTTAGATTTCGTTTCGCGCCCAATTTGCGCCGAAACACTCAATTTTCTCCAGAATTCATCCCCACATCTCCAAAATTACTCGGAAATGACACATGACCAACTCAAGCTGCAGTTTGATCCTCTATATCAAAGTTAACATTGCAACCCAACTTTTTGGTATATTACATATCAAGTGACAATATACTATTTGGTGTTTTTTTTCGTTCCATGGATGTATATAATTATTCATGAAGAAACATATGTTGACGATGCAAAACCATCCAAATACCTTTAATTATACAAAAATGCGTAGTTGCAATTATTAAAAGAATTACGACAAATCGCGAACGAGTTCGTACATCAAGATATAGAGTAATGATCTTTATAAATATTTTTCATAATTTCTCCATTAGTTTAAGTGCGCGAAATTAATAATTTTGTCTTG
The DNA here is from genome assembly GCF_001540865.1 of Ananas comosus. Lineage (NCBI taxonomy): Eukaryota > Viridiplantae > Streptophyta > Magnoliopsida > Poales > Bromeliaceae > Ananas > Ananas comosus. The sequence goes on from NW_017893345.1 coordinate 71,253, forward strand.
TAAGTGTTACATACACTTTGGAGTCCCATGTGTGCCAGTTAGTGCATTATTGCCATCTACTATGATGGGTCCGTCTCTATTGGTTGGTCAAAATGAGCGGAAAGTGATTGTATTATTTAGTCACATGAAAATTTGACCAATACGAATAGATAATCTTAAATATCATTGCAAGTTTACTATATCTCATAATCAATGTGAAGATCTATCATCTAGTGTTCATAAATGTACCGATTGGAAAGTGAAAACTACAATTGATAATATCTCTTTAATATATAATACATTTTTACATTTATATTTATTTTTATATATAAAAAAAGTTTAGTGTAATCTTGATGGTGCTTTTATTTCAGGTCGATATCATGCAGAAATCACATTATACGTTAAACATGTTCTGCCAGATATTCCATATGGCGGAATATTTGAAACTCTATCACAAGTTGTTGATCGAATGGAAACAGTTTTGAATACCCTACATACACTTCCACACACTGTACCTCCACGGCCAGTAGAACATGGTGGGCCATCGATGTTGGGCCATGTATCACTATATGATCCATCGAAGGCATATTCACCAATAGAGGAGCCACCTTATCATCCAGACACAGTACCAACACTAATACAAGAGGATCCACCTCGACCAGTTGATATTATTTATCGTAGGCGCCGACAACAGTTGCAATCTCTCCATACATATCAACGCTCTTCTTAAGCAGCTCCACGGCCAGACATACTATCGACACATGCTATAGTTGAGCATGAGATCATATGGATGATGAAGACACAAGACACTCAGCCAATTATTAAGGATGCTGATATCGAACATCTCGACCCGCTGGAAGTCATTTGGAAGTCACAAAGCCCTTTGATGAGTATGGTGTGAATCATCGAAAATTGCACTTTTTTACAATTTTCTCTATGAATGTAAAGGATATTATTCTTCTAATTTTCGTTATTCATGCCAGAGTACTATTAATTATGCTAAAGAAGACAATAAGTAACATAAAATATCAAGAGCGCAAACCGAAAGATAATATGAAACATGACTAGAAAAATCTAGTAACATAAGCTTCAGATCCGTAAAATCCAACTAGAAACTTCTATAGAGCACGGCACTCATAAAACTCACACGATTGAAAGTGATGCTCTCAAACAAACGAATGATTGTTAAAAGATCAAGCAAATGAAAACCACTACGACTAATTCCAAGAAGGAACAAACCAAATCAATCAATTCCCTACGGTCCATCCCCAAAAACCCAATAAACACCCACAACAACTAATTCCCAGGAAAGAACAAACCAAATCTCGTGAACTCTATTTGAGTAAGATACTTATGTTTGGTTTGGCGTACTCGTGATTAGAAACAGAAAAATACTGCCACGATGAGAGCAGTTCCACCCTACCCAAATGGAATAACTGCCCCTCCAAGTAAAGGGGCCTCTAAGGACACATGGACGGTCCAATTCCAGTTGGAGGCGCATTAAAATCTTCAGTATGAGGTTGGATAGTAGGGACGTTACCACCATCCCCATTACTGTCCAACCAACCAAGCACTACGTAAGAGAATCGACAACACACAACTATGTCAACAAGAGAGAGGATCCTCTCCAACAGCAAAAGAAAGAATCCCCTTCAATGATACTCTACTATCTACTCTAATGGTTAATTCCACAAATAGCATTTAATTCGGAAACCAACGAGACGAATCAGCTTTTACAAAGTTACAAATTATTTTGTATGGCATTAAAGACCATGTTGAGGGCTTGGCAACCAAAGAGCGGGTTCAAAATCCAAAGGAGGCTCAGAGTGACAGATAAGCTCGACACAGTAAGTGACAAAAATCTTCTCCAAGAGATCAGCAATACAGTCCACAATCAAATTTTTGCGGCAAGTCTATCTGCAACAACAACACCAAAACCAAGTGAGCGCTATTCACAAACTAACCCGGAGAGGAAGCATAACTAAATTGCAAAACAGTCGAAGCAAATAACAAACAAATATAAGGAGTTGCAATATAAAAATTAATTAGTTGTCCTTGTGAATCATCGAAAATTGCAACTTCTTTGCTTTTCTTTAATGAATGCCAAAAAAAAGTTTGTCATAATTTTCGTCTTCCGGGCCATAATACTAATATGCTAAACGAGACAATATGTAACACAGTAGCCAACACTACAAATCAAAAGAGAAAAGGGAACATGTCTTGAAAATCTAGTAAGATAAAGCTTCAGATCCCTATTTTCCAAATTAGAAACTCATGTACAGCAGGGCACGCGTAAAACTCGCATGTTTGAGACTTACGCTCTCAAACAAACGAACCGCCATTTAAAAGATCAAGCAAATAAGAACCACCATACCTAATTCCAAGAGAGAACAAACCAAATCAATCGAATCCCTATGGTATATCCTAAGAAAAGCAATCAATATCCAGAATAACTAATTCCAAGAAAGAACAAACCAAATCAATCGATTCCCTACATTACATCCCAATAAAAGCAAACAATATCCACTATTACTCCAAGAAAGAACAAACCAATTGATCCTATGGTATGTCCTGATGAAGAACCAGATTTAAAGAGAGTTCAGCCGAGTCATCTTTTGTTTATTTGAGTCAATTTTTTCATTAGGGTTGATTGAGTCGTTTATGTTTTAATTTTTTCTAATTTTCAGAGTTATTTTGCTTGTTAATTTGTTTTAATCGTTTTTAAAAGATTGTTTTAGGATTTATCAGGTAGAATAAATCTCTAAAAACTAGGGATATAGTTTAGGCTTTTTAGATATATTCGAATTGAAAAAAGATCCCTAACATCATGGAATTTGAATTAGATTAGGATTATGCTTTGAAGGTTATAAATATAGCCTATGCCTTATGATTTTAGAGACAAGTTATGATGGAATAAAATTTGAGTTTTGTGTTTTGACCGCGTTAGAGTATCTTCTTCCCCTTCTCTCTTTCCCGGGCGCATAGAGTATCTATCTTCTCTCTCTTCATCTCCTCCTTTATTTCTTTCGTTTTCTTCTTCTAAATTTTTTGTTCCAATTCTCTAAAAACAATTCTAAAATTTCTGACTTTTTCCTATTTATCGTCTATTTTCTTCAATTTTATCTTTTTTTTTAATTATTTTTTAAAAAAATCTGAAAACTAATTTAAAATTTGAGAAAATTCTAAATTTGGTTTTGAATTGATTTTAGGCTCATCACTAGCAAGATAGGTTAGGATTTTCCTAATTTATCCTACATATTCTAAGAAAAACAATCAATATCCACAATAACTAATTCCAAGAAAGAAAAAAGCAAATGTCATGAATTCTATTTTTAAGAAGTTACTTATGATTGGTTGGGTGTACTCGCGATTAGCAATAGAAAATGCTTCCATGGGAATAGTGATTCCAGCCTGCCCCTTGGAATTACTACCCCTCTAAATAAAGCAGCCTCTAAGAGTGGGAACATTCACCACCATCCCCAGTACTATCCAACCAACCAAGCACTATCTAAGAAGATCAACAACACACAACGATCCTCTCCAATGATACTCTGCCAACTACACGAATGGTTTAATACCACAAATAGCACCAATTTGAAAACCAACGAGCCGAATCAGCTTTACAAAGTTATTTTGTATGGCATTAGGACCATGTTAAGGGCTTGGCAACTAGAGCCAGGGGGTAAAGTCCGAAGAAGTTTCGAAGTGGCAAATAAGCTCAACATTGGAAGCAGTGGCACCCGTAAAGCTTCGGACACATCAAAATGCTAAGAAGGGAGGCTTAGATATCAGCTAAGAAGGGAGATGTCAATAGCATAAAAAATGCTACACGTTTAGGGTTATGGAGACCTAGGGCATGTCTGGTTCAAAACAGAATCAAAATGTAAATAGTAATCGAAATGAACGAGAAAAACGGAATAATGGAATCTCAAAAACGGAATGATGGAATCTCCTAATTTCTTCGGTTTATAATAGGATTCAGAATCGGAATCAACCCATCACTATTGTTTGTTTGAGAAAATTTCAATTGCCCATAAAAATATTTAATATGGAACTCATAATTCAAATTATAAAAATTGAATTCAACACTCAAAACAAAATAAAATTGAAACTTGAAATTTAAAATTAAATTTTTAATTCATGAATCAAAAACTCTAATATAAATTTTGATTTAAATTTCAGTTCAAACTTCAAAAAGATATTGAATTCACAACTCAAATTCATGTTCAAACTCATGTTCAAATTGAATTTCAAATTAAATTTAAATTCACAATTCAACTTTAAGTTCAAGTTCAAAATTTAAAAGCACCTAAATTCAAATATTGAACTGAAATCATATTTAAGAAATTATAACTAAAACTTAATTCCTTATTTCAAATTATAATTTGAAATTATGATTTAATCTAATAAATTTATTTTTAGATTTATTTTGAATTCAATTAATCGTAGGAAAATTTTTTTCTCAATCCCGCCAAAATGAAAAGTTGGGTCCCACTTGCACAATGGGAATCACTTCGGAGGGATTAATTCTCCTGGAATGAGAATCAGAATGCCAATCCCTCAAACCACACGCCCATAATGTCAATCAAGACAACAAAGAAACAATGGCAGCTAACAAGGAAGATTTCAATATTGGTTGGGATGGTGATCTTGCCCACAACACAGATCATAGACATCACATCAAGGATGTTAGGCTTCTCCAAGATTAGGTGGAGCTTGAATGACCACACTTCTGCGCAGAGGAGAAGACAACGACAGAAAGCTGATGCACATCACCATCCCAATTGCACTAAATCAAATTAACACGTATACCAACAATAAATACCATAAAATTACTTCCAATAATATTTCCTTTCGAGTGCATTCAACATCATTTACATCAATGTTTCATGTTCTTTATAAAAGATTTGTCTTTCATTGCCGGACAGAGCTCAAAAATATGGAGTTCGCAAACAATCCGAATAGCAAAACTAAAGGTTTGATTGTCAAGGCACGTTCAACTATGTAGAACTTTTGGGGAAAACATAAAAGGGGGAACACAAATGATCCTAATATGCATTTCGTATTTCATATGATTTAATTATCATTTCCTAGAGAATGTTCGACTAGAATTTGCCAAATCTTACCATTAAACAAATAAACACATTTCATTTTTGTCAAGGACCACAAATAAACATGACTTGAATCGGAACTATAACCAACTTTTCCAAAATGCCATAAAATCCAACCGATCGACCTTACTTCAATTATAAACATGAAAAAATTACATGAGTTTAATAAGCTTGATTGAACTTGTTCTAAGTATAAGAATGTTGTCTACACTTGTTCCAACTAACTTTATCCATAAATCATTTTAAATGGGCACAGTCAACAACCAATCATTTCATATATACAAAGACGAGCATGGTTGCATGAGCAATTATGTTCTCATATCTTATATTCGAAATGAGTTGTGTACCTCATGCAATTTTATTGATGTAAAACATAAGTACCTACCAGTTTTAGTGCGTCCCCAAATTGCTCGTATATAGGATTCGTATAATATTTGGTCCTCCAAAGTTCCTACACAAAACTACTACAATAAAACATGTCGTGCTTGAATAGCAAATGAGAAAACTCCGTAAAATGGACCAAAAAGTTTGCACCTTTCTTAGAAAAAAGCACTTCGAGTCACAACGTTCCTCCACTTTTGCCAAGCAATCCTGACAAAAAACATTAGTTAGCACCTTGAGATATAGTAACAGATAAACAAAACAAATAACCATATTCACAGAGATTACCTCCACAGTTTCTGACTCGTGATGCTCGTCATTTAAGGAAAAAAAGAACGAATAGTCCTGCAAATGAAGTAACGGAGGGAGATGATAATAATACACACCAGGAGGAAAATAGAAAAGAGACTCCAAAAAAGAAGTACCAAAAGTCCATTGATCACATAATGGTCCGGAAGATGTGGGAAAGCTGAATGCCTTGCATTATCTAATAATTCGTAAAATTCAGGGCTCTGCTAGAAACAAAAAAGATAGATGTTATGGCCAATTGTTGAAAAGTCATCACAATCCAAATCAGGGATACAAACGACTTCAGGTTGGTGGAGCCCCTGCTCGATCTGCCCCTAATAGAGCAATAAACAGGAGGAAATAAATGAATTCAGGGCAGGAAGTGAGGTGAGTTTTATGATCTGAGGCGGATTAGGGGTAGAAAACGGGAAAAATCTTGACCCGCTCCAAATCCACCCTAAATCCATCCGAAAAGCCGTTTATATTTTAAAAAACTATCTCTAAAAATTAATATATTTATAAAGAAATCAACTATAAATAAGCTAGTGATTTCATCTCTCAAGTTGGCCATGTAATTTTTAATACTCTTTTTCTTTACTATGCATATATTTGAAACTTGAATTTTATTGTGAATTGTGATTGATATTTTTGATTTTCATAGTTGATATTGTTAATTATATATAGCTTGATAATATTATCCATTACTACTAAAAAAACTGCTGACTATATTTATAAAACATTAATATAATTATAACTTGTAAAAAAAAGGTATTAGCTAGCGGGGCAGATTCGGGGCGCCGGCGGGAGATAGATTGTGAGCCAGGACGAATTATGGGATAACATTTTTGACCGGTCACGGATTCGGGGCGGGGGGCCGGGGGCAGGATGGGATGTCAGTAGTCAAGGCGGGAAGCGGCGCAGGGCTCCCGCCCTAGGCCCGCCTCGTTTGCATCCCTAATCAAAATGCTTGCCAATTCGATATCAAAATGATGTGCTCATATACCAACGAAAGATTATGTAAGAATATAAAACTAATACCCAATTTTTTCGAAGAGGTTTATCAGTGGGAAGATTAGAAAACTCAAAAAGGCCCTCTTTTGCAAGTTCACGCACTAACTTATCAAAATCATCTCTCCCCTGCAGAAGGTAACAAGAAAACACATCAGAACTTGCAATTGAAGAATCCGTCTGAAAAGGATACAACAGTAGACAAGTATGATACTGCATTCATACATCGAGTCTTCGTCTCACTAGGCTTTCCAAGCATGTAAAATATGATTCAACTTCCTCTACTTTCTTTAGCATGTAAATTTTGGCCTGCATTTTGTCAAACATCAAATAACAAAATCTTCGAAACAATGGAAATAAACATCAAAGCGTCTTCAGTAAAGTACTTGCATTCAAGGATTCCTTAACAAGTTCCTTTTCTAGCAATGAAAACTGTCTCGTCACCACCGTCTCATCTTCAAGAAGTTCATTAATAGAACTATCATGCTGCAATATCATAATTCACTTTTTAATGACTATAGACAGGTGCCTCTAAAATATTTGGTGAAATAAAGACTACGAGAGTACTCAAGCTGGTCATTTACCTGTATTGACTCACATGAATCTAAATGCGAGTCAAATTCACCATGCAAAGCCACCTGCTTTGCTACATGCTGGTAACCCTAGCGCAATAAAATCATACAGCAATGAGATATTGTCAGCACAATTATTTGCTGCATAAGATAGTACAGGCAAGCAACTAAACACCAAGGAGTTTGTAATATTTGTTATGCGTTATGAGGGAATATGGGTGAGAATCTAGTTTTCTATCCTATCAAGATGAAAGCCTCAACAAAAGCATAACTACACATGCTTGCAACAGTTAAGACAATATTTTATGGAAATGAAAAGAAAATAAAGTACGCTAAGATTGAATGCATTGGTCTAAAGTGAAGATGTGCTGTTATGCATGACAAAGTACTTGCCTCCTAGCAATAGTCATGCCCATATGCATGTAAATAAACCACTTCACATTTTAAATCATTAACATTGGAGAAGGCGATTTCCAAAGCATGATAATAGGCACACAAAGGCACACATGCAGCATCCATGCACATGCACCTGCAAGCACCCCAGCACACATACAGCCCACACATCCACAACCACGTGCGCACGCGCGCGCGCACATAGAGAGAGACCGTACTTTTGTTGTAAGGAAGTGAATTCTCGAAGTACGAGAGTTGGACTTCATTCAGAATCGACCAAGGGTCGTGTTGGTGAGCTTTGGAAAAGCCAAAGATACTAAAATCACCAAAAGTGCATTGGAAATGAGTCCACGAAAGCAAATAGTGCAAAACTTGCACTGGAGCAAAATTGCTCTCGGGGACCGGTCCCTGGCAGGGAGGGACCAGTCTCATCAGCTGGTGTCACGGGGTTGCTTGAGGCAATCGGTCCCTGGAAGGGAGGGACCGGTTCCCGAACGCGTGACCCAAGCTGAAGCTCTCGGGGACCGGGCCCAAGTCGGGGAGACCGGTCCCTCCGCGCGCAGAATGCCCAGTAAGGGCAGTGCACAGGGTGAAAAGTTGAGAGGGCCAGCTGGATATTGTTACAATAAGAGGGCTTGTGGTCCCTCTCTCTTCCTCAGCCCCTCATTTCCCTCTCTTCCTCACTCACACTCTCTCTCTCTCTAGAAAAAGAAAGAGAAAAAGAAGAAGAAGAAGAAGAAAAGAAAAGGAAAAGAAGGAAGAAAAGGAAGGAGAAGAAGAAGGGGATCAAGGAAAAGAAGCTTTTGGACTTCTCCCTCTTCCTCTTCTTTCTCTTTTGAGCTAACCTAGAGGTAAGCTTCTAACCCTAGCTTATGAAATTCAGNCTCAGGAAGGCCCAACCGATTCCCGAACGAGTGACCCGAGCTGAAGCGCTCGGGGACCGGTCCCAGGTCGGGGAGACCGGTCCCTCTGGGCGAAAAATGCCCAGTAAGGGCAGTGCACAGAGATGAAAGTTGAGGGATTTGTTTGGATATTGTTACATTAGAGTATGTAGGCCCCCCCTCTCTCTCCAACCCTCATTTCACTCTCCCTCACACTCTTTTCTCTTCCTCTCTCTCTCTAGAAGAGAAAGAACAAAACAGAAGAAGAAGAAAAGAGAAGGAAGAAAAGGAAGAAAAGGAAGGAGAAGAAGAAGGAGATCAAGCTAGAGGAAGCTTTGGACCTCTCCCTCTTCCTCTCTTCTCTCTTTGAAGCTACAACAAGAGGTAGGCTTCTAACCCTAGATGTGAAATTTAGGATTTTTGGGTTTTAGCTCTTTGGATGGGGTCAAATAGACCCCTAGCACCATTGTTGGTGGATTAAAACTAAAGTTAGGGTTCCAAAATGCAAATGGTAAGATGTGAACCCTAGGGCTCCAAAATAGGATTTTTGGTAAAGTATGAGATTGATCTCACTTGAGGTCTTGGAAACCTAATTGGTACGTGCCTAAATGCGGGGGCGAAGTCGGATTTTGCATTCGTCAAGCGGGTGAAAAGCTTTTGGCAAAACAAGACCGACCGAGCTTCATTTGGACCAAGAAGGCTAAAGCCTCGCCGTAACGTTCGTTGGAGGGCATTTCTAGAGCCTCCATACCCTCAAGAGGTAGGGGGTGTCATCCCGAAGCAACCGGGTTTCCTTTTATGTCTAAGTTATATATATATATGATTGATCATATCGCACTATAGGAATAGTAGTTGTACATTTCCATTTCCTTGCATGCTTTCTTGGTAGTGTAGCGAGGTGAGCTTAACACGTGGACTAGGATAGCATGAGGATTGGGTCTTGTGACATAGAATCCTATAGCGGCATAAAGAGCCGAACTTGGACATATGATAGCCTAGAAAAATGGCATTGAACTAGTGTGGTAGAAGCACTATGACATGAACGAGTGGCATGTAGAATAATTGAGACATTTACTACAATGACTGAACGAGTGGCATCGAATCTAGTGTAGTAAACGTGACATGAACCTAGGGATAATAGAAGTCCCAACATTGATTATATATCATGATTGTGCAGCAGAGGCACATTGACCCTAGTAGACAGGGTATCCTCTTGAGAGGATTGGATCATACTCACTAGTCTGTTTTCGCTTGTCGGTGGTCGCTCCACCGAAGCACGAGTCTTCGGAGTACTTCACTAGGGGCAGACGTAGTTGTCCCGCAGACGGTCTCGGTGTGCGAGTGCAGCTTCTCCTCACCTATGAGATTGAGAGTGAGTCGAGGGAACCTACGGGTTAGCCGAGTAGATTGGGTAATAAACATGAAATGCATAGTAGACTTGTATTATTACTTTGAGTAGACATAGTGTATGTTGTAGATTGCATTGCTATGTACTTTTCTATACTCATGACATGATACTAGCATGATAGTAGTTGTTGCATGCATCGTTATCATTGGTGGCATGATAGAGTAGTTGCAGTTCATTACTATATATATCTATCTCTCTATCTGTGCCAGCTTAAACCTAGTGGAAAAATCGACGGAGTCGGCGGCCGAACCCACTGGGAACTATATTTATATAGTTCTCACCCCGTGTGGGTTTGGGGTATAGGTACACAGAGGCGAGCCGAGCGAGGATCGCGGCAAGGGCATAGCGCCCTAAGTGAGTAGTTAGTAGCTTTCTTTTTTTGCATATAGAGTACCCTCGTGTACTAGATGATGTGTATTTTGGATAGACATGGAAAGCTATGACGTATTTTGGGAAAAACATGTATTTACATTTTGAAAGATGAAAATGTAATTAACCAAATGATGTAACTATTGAATGGTTGTAATAGTTAAACTATCTCTCTTTATACACTTGTACATTTACTTGTGGTTCTTGCTCTTAGTCGTATTACACTTGTGTGCATCATATTGATCATGTATATTATTTAAGCATTCCCTGGGCGCTTAATTGTACTTGATCAGGTTGTTTAGCCTTGAGCGGACAGGGGAGGTACTGTCCGTTCGGCGTCCGTCCGCCGCGCCAGGACCGGACCAAATTGGTAGCGGTCTCGGGGCGGGGGCGTGACTTCTGTAGTAGGATACAAGATAGAAGATTACCAGTAGTACCACAACAAATTATTAAAATCAACTTCTGCACGTGACTACTGTATGAATGCTATTTTTTGAAACAAAGGTAAAGAACATTTTGACGACAATAAAAACTTACAGCACCAACAAAAAGAATATACAAGCTGAAACACTATTGCGCTACTGCTTAAAATATTTTGGAAAGATACAAGCACGTAAAATCAGAAAACACCAAACTAAGACCGCAAAACGGCTCTTCTCTGGCCAAAGTACAGAATGTACAGAAAGAGCCAGTTTATGTAGATGAACATCGAAATACAACATGTCAGCTTGAAATCTCTGAGATAAAGCATATAAACAAAAAAATACAAGCGTAGCAGTTATCAACCTTGAGCAAGAACCACAATAGCATGAAAGAGTCAACCTACTTAGCCCTCTAGGTCCTCTACAGGCTTGGTTACACTCTCGAACCACTGTTCAGGTAGGCAAGATATAGCTATTTTTCCATATTAGGAGAAATTTAAAACTTGTTGTGACTGAACAGAGAGATTAAGCTATTATTTCGGTTCTTACAAATGTAGAAGCAAATAAATGTAGATTAAGTCATTGATGCTCGTCATCAGCAATCATCACAAAGTGGTGCAAATGCGGTGGTGGTGAATGGGTTTAAGTGCACTGCTCTGGACTGACATTTGGTTTGTTGGTTGGTTTAATAGCAGCACAGTACCTAGGCCTACATGCAATGGCCAAAAATAAAAGATGTATTCAATGCTCTCAAATTAGAATCAAGGAAGGAAAATGAATAAAGGTAAAGTTCAATAGAAGATCGAATACGGACAAATTGGAGGATTAAGTGCTCTTTAGGAGAGTCCAGGGGTCTACACATTAAACTAAAAGGAGACCAATAACAGTGTTATTCGACAAAGAATTTTTTTCTTTTTTGTTTTTTGGGATGGTTGTTTTTGGTTTGACTGATTGCCCCCGTGGGGGGAAGGGAGGGGTGGGGTTGGTGGTGTGCGCATGCGAGAGAGAGAGAGAGAGAGAGTGGCAAGTCAAAGAAATCATGATTTACACTAATTGGGGAAAACGCGCTCCATATTTTAGAAATAGAAATTCACATTAGGCATCATAACACAACATACCGGAGAAGTCTCCTTGCATTTGTTGAGCAAATTGTTAGTGAAATCACCATAGGGAGGCAGTAGTCTGCTAAATTCTTCATGTGTCTGAGCAACATAAAGATTACACTATTATGCCATGAAGACAATACAGCAGTATGCGAAAGCCAACAGTTAAAATACCTGTTTCACTGTTTGTCGCTTAGCTCCAGCCATTCGTTTGATGATTTTTAATAAATCATCCCTGTAACCCTACAAAATGGATTGTCTTTTAGAACCAAGGATAAAACAATACCACTTACAAATACTTCATCAATACCTCAATTATCAAAGGATGGAACCGCCAGTACATGTCAAAAAAAAGTCCATGGAGGTCCTTGAAAGAGAAGAGTTAAATAATTAGATTGACGTTCATAAATAAACTCGTAATCCAAAATCGAGCAATATATTCAAAACAATCACCTCAAGGGCCAAACATATCTCGTACTCAGAAATAGTAGAATCGCAGAGAGATGTAAGATGACCCTTCTCCTTTAGCCATTCAACTTGCTTACCAATCTCATGATTCCACTACAACAAGATTAAAAACAATTAATAGTAATCCACAGAAATAAATTACTAGAAACAGTTGAGAAAGCAACCTGCATATATGGTGCCAAATCACAGAGCTTTTCGACTAACTTGTAGTATGTATCATAGTAATGCACGATATTAGATTTGGTGCACCTTAGCTGCATAAAGACAAAATAAATACTTGTTTCAATAGTAACAAATGTTGCGTTGAGATACTTACTCTTATACACTCTTCAGCTCCTATGAAATTAGGTGGGATCAAACCCTTCATCTCCAGCTCTTTATGCAGATCCACCGGGCACCTGTAGAACTACATGTGAACAAAGAAGAATTTTGTTAAAATTAGTTCAAGAAATAAGTAAAATTTTAATATAATTACTTAAAAATAAATAACCATAGTGCATCGATACTTACATCTACAGAATCCAAGGAATACAACGTTTTTGTAAAGTTTACTAGTCTAATAGCCTCTTGTTTATAATAGTGTTCCTGAATAGAAAAAATGAAAAATTAATCTTACTCCAAAATATACCCCGTAATACAAAACAAGCAAAAAAAGAAAAGAGGGATGCTCAAGGTGCGCGAAGAAAGAGCAAGCAGTTTACAATCTTACACATTAATAGTGTTGACAAAGCGATGATAAAAAGAAGGAACAATGGATACAGGATAGAAGACATAAAAGAGAAGAGGAATAATAATCAGATTTTTTTAAAAAAAAAAGAAGAATTATTGTCATGTGACACTTAAAAGCACATTACATCTCCTATGAAGATTTTAAATTTCATGATAATACAAGGGAAAACATAAATACACAAGGTAACCTCGACCGCTACAGTCAATCCACATGTTTACATGTTCAAACAACTCCATGCATTAATACTAGAAGGTTTCAGTTTGGAGGTTGTATCTTAAACGTTAGGTAAAACTGCATGAAACTAACCTGAACTATGGATCTTTTGGATTTGGCTACCTAAACTTTCAAAATTTTGATTTTACTACCAAACCTTTCAATTTGTTTGATTTGACTCAGTCAAAGTAGTTTGACTTCAAATTGGAACGCATCGTTTATCTTACACATGTTAATTAGTATATTTTAGACAATTCTCATAATTACATATTCATTAAAGTAGTTAGCCTAAATTTTGGAGCCAATCGCGTTGACTAACTCAAGTTGAACTAATTGAAAGGTTGGGTAGTAAAATCAAAATTTTGAAAGTTTGGGTAGCAAAATCCAAATGGTCCATATTTCAGATAAGTTCCCTAAATGTTATTATGGCTACTTTTTGAACAGTATGCAGTTCCATGGAGCCTTATCATTTGAAAGCTTTTTTCCATCAATCTTAAATTACTAATACTTTCTCTGACCTTCCTTTGGCTGGTAATTTTTTAAAAAAAAAAAATTATAACCATTACATAGCTGCTATCTAAACTATAACTCTCTGACAATTGGAACATATATCCCTCCACATATAACGTTGTCCGCAAGCATTTCATTATAAATGCTAGGAAAAGCAGTGCATGCGATGGTGCAGGCGCATATGAGAAATGTAATCCCTTAACAATGTTGCCTAGAAAAAAGCAGCCTAGAGGTACATGTCTACATGAGTAAGTTGACCACGACAAGTATGTCATTAGCTGCTTAAATACTTCCTTAGAACCATGCGTAGATACTCCTAACAAACATTCAATTATTAACCAAATTCACAGTTAGACTTCTTTAACGTAAATTTCAGCATTATCCTTGCTATATTATAATGCTTAATGCTCTACGGAAAGTGTGGGGAGAGCCTGTAAAAGTTATGGGACTTCTCTATATTTCATTAATCCCTTTCATTTTGATATGCACTCTTTATTTTCTAAAGTTTTGATCTGTAAATGCTTCTTACGTGGACACGTATGCACTTACCTATAGCAAAATTATGATGCAATCGTCAATACAACCTACTCCTTCCTCTCCCTCCCAACAAAAGAGGATAAAAAATGAGTGCATTTAGGATGCTGTAGATACCATTTAGCACCATTTAGCATCATGGACCTTTGCATTTTATCTTACTTTCTGCCTATGTAAGGCTAATTAGATTAAGTTGTGACACCCCCAGGTTTGGAATAGCCTTATATATAAGATATAATGGACAAAACCTGTTAACACAGCTATAGCATTTTGGGCAGCAATGGCTAGGCCAAGAGGCTAAGAGCATTAAGCGTGCTGGGACTAGAGTAGTTCTAGGATGGATGAGGCCCAGAGGAAACGAGCGCATCATAGTTGGTACCAAAGCCAATCAACAGCAGAACGTGTGATACAAATCTCAGTTGAGCTAAGATCTGAATGACAGGCTAAACCAAGATCTGAAAATGACAGGCTTAGGATCATAATGACAAGGCTAGCAAGATGAGGCTTGGATGAAGGCTAGCAAGATGAGGCTTACATCATCGAAGCCTGACGGGAATGTCAAGGCTTAAAGGGAGGAGGAATGCAACAACCCCATGATTTGAAATAGTTCTATATACAAGATATATAGGGCTAAAACCTCTTAACCTCTCTAAGATATTTTGGGCAGTGGCTAGGCCCAAGAGATTAAGAGGGTTAAACGTAGTAGTTCTAGGACAGGTGACCCCCAGCTATAACATTTTATCTTACTTCTTTTTCTCTATAAGGCCTGATTAGATTGTAGTGCATCAAATTTAAAAGTCTCAACAGCTTGGCCAAAGCTACTTCAACCCAAAGTTAACTAGTTCAGTAATACCAAAGCCTTTGCCCTTACATACTCAAGCATTCCGCTTACTGGGGAATCAAAGGCACTTTGAAGTTTAATCGATTTGAGTAATTCGGATCATACTTTGTCGACATAATAGCTTTTACTAAGTTCATTTTCCTTTTTGCTTCAAGGCCCAATCAGTGCCACTGTTGATGCTAATTTGCTGCGATTGGAATCTGTTTTTGTAGCACACTAAACTTTAGTAAATGGCAAGGTTCTAGTGTAAGCATAGTACTTTGAACTATTTTAAATGTTTTGAGGGTTGTTTGTGTTATATCTGCCTATTTCTGGAGCATATTAGGTGTGAGAACGGACTTTCGACATCAAAATTTGCAAAGTGCAGGTTTTAGTGTTGAGTACCGGTACTGGATGTTGGTACCGATACCCTGTAGAGTGCCAAATTGGCCAGCTCTCAGGTTTGAGGAGCTGGGGCGTTGAGTACCGGTACTGGTTGGTGAGTACCAGTACCGAACTGGGTGTCGGTACTGCATCGGGCTGGTACCGATACACCGTATTAAACCCGACGGTCTAGCGCTCCGGTTTGGTGTCTTTGTGCTGGGTACCGATAACTGCATTTCATGCAGTTTGCTATTTGAGAGCTTTTGAGAGGCCTTTTTGGGATTGTTACATTAGTGTATATCCCTAGCACCCCTCATTCTTGGTCTTCTTCTGTGCTGGGACCTGAGGGTAAGCTTTTCCTCTCTCTCTCTCTCTCTAGATTTCCTCTCTAATCTCATGTAGATTTAAAGATTTGATCTTGTTTTCTTCTTTCTTTCCATGGAAGCTTGCTTGGTGAACCCTATAGGAGTCTTGGAAGTGAAGCTAGAAGCTTAGTTCAGGATTAAACTCCAACCCTAGCTCAAGTTTAGCTTGGTTTGGAGTTTTCTTGAAGGTTAGTAACCTAATTGCTACTCTTGATTGTGTTTTTGTGAAGATTTGTGGAATTAAACCTAGTTATGGAAAAACTAGGATTTAATTTAGAGATTCTTGTTGTGAGGCTTTTGGAACCTAATTGATGAGTGTAGAACTCTCTTTTAGGTAGGATTTGAAGCTTTGTAACGTCGATTTGGACTTTGGTCAGATTCTTCTTGAGTAAAGGTATTTTCCACCTATTTTGGACTTGAGTTTTGGTTATTTTTAGAGTCGACCTGCAGGCATGCAAGCTTGTAACACTTTTAGAAATTCTCTTAGGGTACTAGGAGCTTGACGGACAACTTCATTCAAAGGAACGAAAGGGATCGAAGAATATCCGGTGGGTTTAACCTCACCGAAATGGGTAAACTCCCTCTATATCTTCTATGTTATTATAAGACATAATTTGGTGCATATCCATGCTAGTTAGGACATGGTAGAAATTTTGAATGCATGATACATTCATGAGACATGTAGAATTTCATACTCTATTTAGTAAAGGTTTATCATGTAGACTTGTACACTAAATGGCACTAGATAGCATGTAATAGTATTTTCCTCTTATGCAACATTAGGATGCATGATAGAGATGAGTAAATGAAAGTCCTATGGGACTTCGCGTGGTTAGGAAATTATTGAGTTCGATTTGCATACTAATTAATATACTTGTTTTAGCCAAGGGCAAATATGACCTACTGCATGGTAGAGACAAATTGTAAAGTTAAGCATGTTGTACCTAACTAGTTGAACAACTAAGTGAGCATTATGACATTGTACTCGACCTTTCGGTCGTTAGTCGTATTTCATGTTTTAGACATAACGAATGAGATTACGACGCCTTTGGGCGATCAATAATAGGGGCAAACGCATAACGCATATAATACTAATTGAATGAATTGCTTGCATGATAACTCCCATACTCCATATAGTGGAGACCTTGGTAGCAAAGCATATGCATGGCAATATGGCATACATTATAATTTTTGTGAGCATTCTTGTGATTCTTTGGATATGGCATTAGTAATGACTCTCTTGACTATAGTAGAAATAGAGTGGGTGAAACCCGACAGAGTCTTGAATGTTATATGGACCCTTACGTGTTTGAGATACGATGCATATTGATAGAGTCCTACCTAGTTAATTGAATGAGTTATAACTCAAATAAAATAGTATCCGACCTTCGAGTCGATGTTGTGATTCCATGTTTTAGACATGATGATTGGGCATTTGAAATGTGGACACCATGCTATTGATCACACTTGCTTGCCATTGTGCTCATTTGCACAAGCTTGTGAGGGTCGCTCCCTACAAGTCGGCACTCCGGAGAAGCCTTGCAACGATAGATCGCCCGTGCGGGATTGGGCGCCGAAGTGGATTGCCGTGAAAAGTGTTGACTACCGCGAGGCCATTAGGCACGGCACGAGCCGAGACTTTACCACGTGTAAGTCCCTCGTTGACTGGGTAAATGTAATTAAACTTGACATCGTACATCACCAGCAGTTGATGCATATATAGTAGATGGATATACTAGTCGGTTACTATCTCGTGGCTCTTTTTGATGCATTTCTAGAAAATGGACATTTATGTTAGTCCTTATCAATATTGACAACTTTCGTGGTAGTAAATCTACACCAATGTTGATTAGTATAGATGCATGATTATATTGACAATGAAAAGTATTGTTCTTTAATCTGTTGTTAAAGTTTAACAATGATGAGCATGTAAACTTGCATATGCATTTACTTAAGCATGTGACAATAGGAAATCATATCTGTTAGTTTACATTATTATGTTGAGGCATGACTTAGTAATAAATTTGTTTATTTACTTGTCATCTTTATGTTACTCACATTTTGTATGTTAGCATGCCTCAGTTAACCTAGTGGTGTATTTCACCACTCTCGGCGACTTACCCATTGGGAACTATTGTTTAATAGTTCTCACCTCCATTGGTTGTTTGTTTTTGTTTCAGAGCCTTCCGCAGCGGGAGAGGCTAGGAATCGTGGTAAGGAGTTAGCGTCTAGCTAGAGCCTCTGCGGTGTTATCATAGTTGGACCCGTCGACATCTTTCTTTTTGTTTATTGTTGAAAGATGTACTATGTATTTGTTTAGAGATTTACTAGTTTTCTTCTTTTCCAGTTGTATGTACTTATCGTCATGCCCCGGGAATCAGCATAGGCCCGCCCGAGGCGTGCCCAGACCCGCCATATGCCTGCACATATAAGGCGTCTACAACACTAAAGATATAAAAGCAAGGAAAAGTAAGACCACTATAGATATCAGAGTAACCAGCAGCTAAATTCTAACAACAAGTAGAGGAAAAAGAAAACTAATCCACTAAAGATAAAACATAAAGTAGATACATCAACTGTCTCAAAATACAAAATGGGTGGTCTCTATACATGGTACAACTCTCACCTCTCCAAAATAAAACCGATGAGAGGTAGACCACCTATCGATACGTCCCTCGCCAAAGGGCTAGCTCGAGGCGATGCCCTTTCCGCAATCCCTAGCATCGCCCGGTATGTAAGGCTCTGAAAAGGAAACAAGAAACAGGGAGCGTGAGAACTATAATTTATAGTTCCCAGTGGGTAATTACTGACCTCAGCACAATGCACCACTAGGCCCAAAAGGGTAAGATAGGTATGAAAAGCAATAGAAATAAACTGCAGATAGGAAAGCATGTATAAATGCTAAACTACTATGCCATAAACAATATGATGTCAATATGTTGTACATACACTCTACCATGATCAAATATGTCCAAAACATAACTAGTATGATCCCACACGGCAAACAAGTATACTGTAATGCAATGAGCGATATTACTAGGCATACTACATGTCTTAAATGTCCAAAGCTATGCATTAAGCATGTCAAGCTAATCCAACTACTACACCCTATCTAGTAGTGATTATCATTTATGGATTGTTATCATTGTTCAATCTTGTTTAAGGACTTACACAAGTGTAGTCCAGCTTGTTCCACCTATGTGCGGGTGGTAGCTCCAACATTCCCACTCTAGGAATGAGTCTATCCCTCCTGACCCCGTAGGTTTCTCGATACCGCACGAGCGAACATAAGTCACATAAGCCAACTCCGGAGTGCCGGCTTGTAGGGAGCAACCCTCACAAGCATGTGCGAATAAGCACAAATGGCAAGCAAGCATAGTCATCGTCTCAAGTACCCAATCATCATGTCTCTAACATGATAACCATCACTAATAACCCATCAGTCTAGTTCTATGTCACAAGGTGATGTTCCAACTTTCACTAAGTCTAGTACCTCTTTATGACACTATAACATTGCTATATCTAAGCATGTTCCAATTCCCATGCCTCTTTATGGCATTATCACAAGGTTCACATACAACCCCAGGCTCAATGTCGCTTTATGACATTAGCTCACTAATTTACATGATTTTCAAGTCTCAAGCCTCTTTATGGCCTAATGTATTCTCATAATTCCAAACAAGGTTTATGTCCAAGGCATAATACATTTACCATGTCTACTATATAAAGCATGATTCCAAGTCTCAATTAGAATGCTAAACCCATGTATAAGTCCCACACGCAAGCTCTCTACTACATAGAGGTCCGAAAATGCATTGTATATAACACAATCATTTCAAGCATTCTAAAATTCATAATTAATACATCTAACATGAAAATGCATGATGTTTCATTTTACGATACATAAATCCACAAGAATGAGATTTTCTCATTCTTAGATGAGGTCAAATCCACCGAAACTTGCGCAACCCTTCGTTTGCTCCAACGGGAGTGTCCACTAGCCTCCTAGCACCCTAGAAGCATCAAAAAGTGAGCTACACGAAGCTAACGAACAACCACAAGAGTAAACATTAACCATCTAGACATAAGGGGCCAAAATCTCACCTATAGTGTAGAAATCTCCCTACAAAGCTCAAATGGGAACCAAATCCCTTCCAAAGCAACCTAAACCAAGGTTCTAATCCAATTAGATTGGCACAAAAAGCCTCTAATCAAAAAGCCCCAAATAAACCCTAGGTTTTCCATTCTAGGGTTTCACCTCCCAAAACCACCAAATCTAGGTCTAGAGAGGAGAAGTGAGCAACTAAACCCAATAAAAGTTCCAAACCAAGCCCCAAGAGTGAGGATCTCCTCTCAAACAAGCCCTAAGTCCAAGCCTTCAAGCATCAACAAGGTGGGAAGAGAGGGAAAGGGAGATGTCCCAAGGCCTTCAAGCTTGATCCTCTTCCTCTTCTTCTTCTTCTTCTTCTTCTTGAGAGAGAAAGAGAAAGAAATGAGAAAGAGTGAGGGAAATGAGAGAGGGAGAGACCCCTGCCCCCTCTACATACTCTGAGAGACGAAACAAATGCAGAAAAACCCCCCCACTTCACCTCTCTCACACAGCCCAGATTGGGCTGACTTCGGGCAGAGGGACCAGTCTCTCCCACCTGGGACCGGTCCCTCAGGACCCTTCCGCAGTCTGCGCGTTCAGGAACCGGTCTCTCTGACCCGGGGGACCGGTTGCCTCAGGGGGACCGGTCTCTCCCACCAGGGACCGGTCCCCGAGAGTGAAACTCTCAGGACTTAGCCAAAAATCCAGAATTCGAACTTTTAGGTCGGAATACAGTCTACGACCCTCTACCAAGCGTGGAAAAGCTCAGAGCACAAATCAAACACTCAAACCTTGCAATTTGCAAAGGTCCAGTGTGTTACACTTATAGTAGGCTTATGTTCTCGCTCTGATAGCCATGTTAGGATTGTTTCTTTTCCATGTTGTTGTAGACGCCTTGTATGCACCGAAGGTGCTTAGTGTACACGGCGAGTCTGTGCACGCGCCCGTTGGGCTTCCGCTGGGGCTCGGAGCGTGACAGTTTTGACCTATAAAAAGAAGGGAATCTTATGTTACTTAAAACGTTTTTAATCCCTCATGGAAAAGTAAGGTACTTGGGCTTGTACAAACTTAAGTGCTAATAATAATAACCGGCACAACTCTAAGCTGTGTGGCTAAAGCCCGCTACCTTCGTAATATTAGTGGGCTAGGTCCCCTTACACACTAGTTGGTGTATTAAGGCATGGAGCAATATGGGGCTAGTTGGATGTCTGCCATAGGCTTTACGCCGGATTAAGAAGACATGGTGAGAGGCAAATTTAGAGCCATTGCAACGATTTAGCGGTTTGTGGTGTTTTCTATATTAGAAGGCTGGGAAATACGAATACATTGACAAAGATGTTAGGACTTAAGTAGCAGAGGACTTCACCACCTATATGTCCTAGTCCTACATCAGAAATTCCGCACCTACTTGACTGCATTTTGTTGTATGGTAATTCATCTTCAGATATAGCTGCCGATGAAGTTAGGTATTGCAGTTCTTTGAACTAACCAGCAATCACTAACAAAGGCAAACTAGAATACACAATGAAATTGAGAGATACAATACTAAGATGCACAAATATTATGAAACAATACATTAAACATCAGGAACATACTGGGCAGAGACACACACACACAGAGATGATTGATGGATTATGAACCTTTCTCTAATCTTTCTATTGACAATGTCCTAAGTTCATGTAACACACTGGACCTTTGCAAATTGCAAAGTTCGAGTGTTTGCTCAGTGTTCCGAGCTTTTCCAGATATTCTGGAGGGACGTTGACAGTAGTCTGACCTATGGCTCGTATCCCGAGAATTGTAGTATTTAAAATAGCGCTAAGGCCACCAAGGAGGAGGACTTAGGCTGCTCTCTACTTACATTCTGCAGGGCTGTGTACCAGTACACCTTGATGGTTGTACCGGTACACCTTGATGGTTGTACCGGTACACGTGTGGTGAACTGCCAACCCGAGGCTCGGGTTGGCCGTCTAGCAAGATTTGTACCGGTACACTTTCCCGTGTACCGGTACACAGTGCAGTGCGAGCAGTTTTTGTTGAGGGGTGTATTTGCAATTGTTGCAAACCCTATATATGTTGCCCCAGCCCCTTAGAGAGCTCCTTTGAGCCATATTTCGTGGAGAACCCAAGTGAAGACCTCTCCCTTGGATTTTTGCCCTATTTTGCTTGGTTTAACTAGTTTTGATCTCTCTTTTCTCCTTCTCTTTGCTTCATGTTGGGTGTTCACCATTGGACAAGCTTTGAAGCTTTTGTTGGAGCTTGATAGAGAGACGATCTTCAACCTTGGTGCATTCCATGCTTGGTTTGGAACATCTTGAGAGTTGAGTACCCATGATCTCTCTTTTAGACCATATTTTGGAGGATTTTTGTTGTTGGAACCCTAGAAATGAGATTCAGGGTTAGAAATGGAGATTTTTGATTAGAGGGTTTTGGAACCAAATTGATGGGTTTACAACCTTTGTTTAGGTTAGATTGGAAGAACTCTAACTCCCTTTTGGAGATCGAGAGAGTTTCCTCGCATTCGGTGAGTTTTCTTCACCTTTGCTTGTGTTGCTTAATGTTTGAGCAATGGGTTGTTCGTAACGTTCGTGTATCTCTCTTTTCTATACCTTTAGGGTGCTAGGAGAGTAGTGGGCACCTTCGTTCGGCGAAACGAAGGGTTGCGAGAGTGACGGTGGGTTTGGCTTCATTGGATTAGGGAAAATCATCCCCTAAGTGGTTAAATATTTTCGTTTCATCGTATCGCATGCATATTCATGCTAGATAGAATTTTTATGAATTTTAGAATATTTAAAATGCATGTGCTATGTATCATGAAAATTCAACTTTATATAGTAAAGCATTATGTGCATTTTGCATGCATGTGAGAAGTATTCTTTCTTGCAAGTTGGGAACATGTCTCGTATGATAAAAATGACTCGAATTATGTGCTTTTGAACTCTAAACTCATGCTTGGACTTGGTGAATAAAAGTGCCATAAAGGGGCACCCGACTTAGTAAACTATGAAACTGCAACATAGAGACATAGTGATAGGCCATTGGACATCGACTATATTTCATGTTTTAGACATGATGACATAGTGATAGGCCATTGAGATATATGCTACATTCCATACTTTAGGTATGATGACTTGGGATTTGAGACGGACTTTTATGCTTGCTTGCCAATTGTGCTCATTCGCACATACTTGTGAGGGTCGCTCTCCACAGGCCGGCACTTCGGAGATAGCCATCACGACACATGCTCGCCCGTGCGGGATTAGGCGCCGAAATGGAATGCCTTGGGGGAGGCTCATTCCTAGAGTGGGGATGTTGACTACCACGGAGCCATTAGGCACGGCGGAAGCTGGACTACCCACGGGTAGGTCCTACATGATCGGAACTATAGTGACATAGTATGCTAATTGGACATTGACTAGACTAGTAAACAGTGACATATTACTATTTACATTGCGGACATTATGTTGGTTGTATATTCATGAACATACATGTTAGAATAGTATTTTACTTATGCAAAATCATGCTAAGTAGAGACATCATGGTTTACTAAGTATTCATGTTTAAATACTTGTTGTTCACATTGCTTACTTGATCGCACTTACCTGTTTAGTTTTTTGGGCCTAGTGGTGCTTTTCACTAAAGTCAGTAATTGCCCACTGGGAACTATTATTTAATAGTTCTCACGCCCTCTATTTTATGGTTTTCTTTCAGAGCCTTCAGCACCGGCGGAGGCATGGGATTGCGGGAAGGGGATCACTTAGCTAGCTAGCGAGGAGCGTTTCTTTTGCTTATTAGGTGGTTTACTCTCATTTTTTGTTGTAGTTGAGAGTGAGAGGTTTTGTACCCGTGTATAGAGACCACCATTGTTATACTTTTAGCACTTGTATTTTGGATGTTCAATGTACTACTTTATGGTTACTCTTAGTGGATTTGTTAGCTCTTTTATTTGACTCTATATCTCTTAGAATCTAGATGTTGTACTATGCTCTGATACTCCTAGATGTCTTTTTATTATCGCATTATTTATCGTAATTTTTGTAGACGCCTTATATGTTTTAGACGTATGGCGGGTCTGGACACATGCCGGGCGGGCTTCCGCTGGGTCCCGAGGCGTGACTGTTCATGATCGACCGGTAGCATATATGTAGGGATTATCTACAACAGATCAAAAACAAACATTCGCTTATGCAAAAGAGGTCAGATCCAAGTTTGGACCTTTGGTCAAAAAAACTACATAGACCCTAAAGTAAGGTAAATATTTTCTTTGATCACGTCAACAGGGATCCAAAATTATAGCTTGTTGAACATCAATGAACAAGCCATCCATTCCTCAATACTCCATTACAACCCATTCACCTCACTTTTAGAGAAAATGTTTTCATATCAAGATCAGTGTCACCTGGCGATGTACAGCCTAATAAATGATAAAAAAGGCAAAAAAAAGAGAGCTTCGCCTATATCCAATCTTAGAGAGAAAAGAACAACATAGCAAGAGAGAGATGACGCCCGCCGACTGATCCAGGGGACACAATTGGATTATGTAAAACTAATTTCTAAAACTCAATTTGTTAGCTTTCTACAATACCTTAAGTATAGATTATTTATAATAGATCTAAATCAAAATAAATCCCGTTAACACTATTATCTTATCCAAAAACAACTATTATTCAAAATTTTAATAATATGAAATCCACTAAAAGAAGAGATTATGGCTTATCCAAAACCAATAATTATGAAAATTTAAATAAATCATCCAACAAAAAATTGGATTTAATATTTCCTACAAAAATAATTAAAATTACTAGAATAATTTATGTTCTATTTATTTTCAAAATTAGCAAAAGGTCAACCTTAAGTGCACCATGGAAGACAAAAATTGCAAAGAAAATCATCACTTAAATTGAAAAGAAAAAAGTAAAGAAAAACCGTATCGCCATTGTTGTTAGCAAAATTTGACGTTTCAAACATTTCCTCCAAAGATTGATGGGCTTGCAAAAATATAAGACAATAAACAAATGTTATCCGCTAATCACATATTTAAAAGAGTACACTAAAAATAGAAGAAAATTTCTAAAAGAAATAAACATAGTTTTAAAATTATTTCTCATTGAGAACTATATCATCTATAAAAGACAAAATACCATTTATCAACATATCGAAAAAGGTACTCCATGTCATCCTGCATTTTACTACATAAGCAAGAGCAACCTCCAAGTCGCACCACAAAAATGTATAAGCAGTCTCTCATATCCATAGGATCAAGTAGACAGTGACAAAATAGATAGCTTATGCAAATTGAACAAGCCAAATAGAAAGCAGGCACTTGGGGTGAACCACGAGGTCTACGTTCAAGATGAAGGATAGGTTCCAGCCCTCACTAAGTTAATTTGTTTTTCTTGTTAGGTTTTGGGTCCGTCAAAAGCCAAGAGAAACAAAGTCGAAAGAGGCACTCCAACCTAGTCTATGCTTGGATGATGCCCAACTAGTTCCTTCTTTTTTTCATGCCCACAGTTCATTTAATATCCCAAGCATCCAAATGCTCATGTTTGATAATGCCTACCAAATCAAATGCTCTTAAGAAGATGGATTCTCCTTAGAGTGTAGCACCCAAGTCAGATATTGAAGTTCTTACAAAACTTCACAAGTAATCCAGATTAGCGATCGAGAGTACAATGAGAAGAAAATTTTGACTTAGATCAAGAGACAAATCAAGGAACCCTAATTTGAAATATGATAAGAGATTCAACACATCAACAACATGAGCTAGAGATCACAGTCACAGCTATAAGGACAAAGGTAGACAAACTAAAAAAAAAGAGAGTAGGATGTGGTATACCTATGTGCACAAATTTCTTTTTAGTTGTATCCCCTTCATAAACAATTTTGCCTAGTAGATAGTTGCCACCTATCTAACTCTTCCTTCCATTAAACCAACTAGCGTGCAACCAATTTAGTTTACTTAAAATTCTTGGTTGTTGATAAAGTCGAGAGGAGAACAAAGAAAAGGAGAGAAATATTGAATCTTCTTTAGCCTGCTAAAAACCTATATTATAAGAATTCTTAAGAGTCTATTCTATTTTAGAGTAAAGATGTTTGGACCACTCTGTTGCTACAGCTAGCCATATTAACCAATGTTATAGGTTATGTTCATACAAACATAGTATATGTTTATGTGCTTAATAATTACTCAAACTTGTGATAGAGTAGTCATACCTCCATGCTAATCATTAACTAGACAATCCCATTCAATCCTACACTCAAATCCCAACTTAAAAAAAATGCACAAACAGTTGCTCACTTATACGAAGCCTATCAGCATGCCGCACTGCATATTGCATATGTAGGGCAATCGCTACTCCAAACCACATCTGCAGCAATATATGCAAATTTACGAAACATTACCATTGACCTACAGATAGGCCTAATTCATAACTTCCCTTGAAAATCATGCTCGTAGAATAAGAATTCCCACGAAGGAAAGAAAGACTGAAAACATATTGTAGCCACTACTTTTCTCTACTTAGCTTGGAGCTTCAACAAGCCCGCTAGTTGCAAGCCATTTTCGTACCAAGTGTGAGCACAGCATGGCATGTTTTAACTAAACACTTGCATGTAAAATAGCAAATTGATGCAGGCCAAATTTCTAATATCATATTTATGCAAATCAAATTTCAAAAAGAACTATTAAGCCTCTCAAAAATATAGCGAATGCTAAAAGAGGACGAAGATAGGAAGCTTGTCCAATCAATTCATTCATAAAACTTCTCTACGTTAGTGCTAGTGGGGCTTATTTTATAACAAACTTAAGTCAAAACAAATCTTTTAGCGTAAGTAAATATAGCTTATGCTCAAACAAACCATTAATCAAATTTTGAATAATCAAAGAAGTGTCGGAACCATTACTCAAAAGTTAAGAACTTGACGCACTAATTATATACTCTTTCTAATTTCCTGTAATAAGAAGAACAATAACTGGAATAAAATAAATTTTATCTTTTTTCGCTTCTAAATGGCGTTGCCTGTAGACTAATTAGCAACAAGTCAAATTCAAGAAGAAAATGCCATTCGTCAGCATAAACACACCGGTGAAGACAAAAATTGCAAATGAAATCATCACTTAGAGAAAAGGAAAGAATGCAGAACCATGGCATCATCTTTGACGCTAAAGTCTGATGTTTTAGACATGTCCTCATAAGGCTGGTAAGCCTGCAAAGATGTAAGACAAGACAAAAACGTTATCTCCGCTTCATATAACAGAAAATTATTATGCTAAAAATAAAAGAAAATTTTCTAAAAGGTCATTTTAGAAACTCGTTCATATTGTAATGAATTAAATCATACTCCCTCAACACGTGCAATCTTATAAAATGGAAGTAAATTCGTTTCAGCAGAAAAGGCGATGAAGGACAGCAAATCTCACAATAGCACTGCAAGTTGCACTAGATTCGGCATCCATATTTTCAGCTTGAGTTACAGCAGCACATGAAAGACCTTCGTACATAAATCAATTAAAACAAAAGAATAAGGTTAACAGTAAAAGGAAAGTAAAGATTTTGAATAACCTTTTCGAGGAAAGAAACTTAGAAGAAAGTATCCAAAAGGCAAGGAATATATCTCGATTCCTACTGCATCCAGCATTCCTCACCATTATGTAGGATTTGAAACTCGGTAACTAGTCACCGCTAAACTTCCATGAATAGCTTACTCGCTCGCACACCCATTGCAACATGCAATCAATGAATATGTCAAATAGTGGGTATGGTTGTCAAACAATTTCTACTGCCTCTGATTTTCCAGACACATTCTTTTCAGCCAAGCAATTTACAATCTCACCGGTATACACGCTTCCCCAAAAAGATAAGTAGATGTTAACATTAGCTAGCCATCTATAACAGAGTAAAGGACGTGACAGAGTAAAGGACGTGACAAATTGGGGAACTCTCTGCAGCACTTGACTAAGAATTAGTATATATTACACGTCGGCAAAGGACACACTATCAATACTGAGAGGTGTTAGAAAGATTGCAATGTGGCATCCTGGCCCGGTTGAGCTAGCTTCTATCGGGTATGGCGCTTGCTTTAGGAGGACCTTCCAATGGAGAGTTGGCAAAACATTTTGGCGACCTTTTGGATGCAGCAGGCTGCAGCCAAGATCAGCTAGCTGGTTTTGGACCAAAACGGACAAAAAGTCATAGGCAGAGAGATAGGTGCGAGCTTTGAGGAGACAGCACAGGTAGGTTGAGTCTTGCTATTGTAACACCATGGGAAATTAGTATAAAAGTGCAAGGGGAGAGCAGACAATATGGTTATTTTGATCATCCGGACAGACAGGTACTGATCTGCATCTTATTTTTAGCTCCCTTGCCCTCTAACACTGGATAATGCAAGTTCTTGGTTTGTATGAAAATTACGATGGCGGACAATAGGCGAAGATTGTGGTACTCATTCTCAAACAAGAGGATGGAGAGCCACTAACAAAGCTTTAGAGAAGCCACACGTCAGATGTGATGACCACGTACCGGCAAGCCATATGATGGCACAATAGATAATATAAACCGGCGATAATGCACAGAGAAGGAAAGAGTGACATGGGAAAGAAAACTGCAGTACTCTCTCCAGAGTCGGCGGGAACCATCTCCTCCTCGTCGCTCAGCTTGGGCCGCTTCGTCCTCGCCTCCACGTCCTGCGCAGGAAAGTAGGACCAACAAAAATCCTAGAGTTCCCCTTCCTCCAACAGGGTACGAACTATCTAAGGCGCAGTTGTCTAAAGAGAGCAAGCGACCGGGATTGGAGAGACGGGTGGATGGATAGACAGATGCATAGATAGATAGATAGATAGATACCTCCGATGGATCCTCGTCGTGGACGTTCATCCCGTCCATGACGTGTGGGATCAGCGTTGGAGCCGTCGATGCCTCTGATCGTCGATCGAGTTCTTCAGTTCGGATATACGAAATAATGGCCGCTACTAGTACTCGTGGGGATGAAACCGATCCGACGACGCGGACGAATCAGAACCCGTCCCGGCAACGGTTCCGACGTGCGACGGTTTTTTGGTTCCGCTTTTCAACCGGTTCAAAGCGGCAACCAGAAAGCGACCAGGGAGTCGACGCCGACGACTTCGACGCGAGGCGGCGGCGGCGTTGATGGCTTTGATGGGGGCGGCTGAAGGAGAGGAGGGAGAGCGAGAGATCGGCGGGCCCTACTTGAGGGCGTCCGCCGTAGAGACGGGTTTCGATGGGGGAGTCTGCCGGGCGGACAGCCGTAGAGACGAGTGAAACCCTAGAACGAGGAATCCCGAACAGGGATTGTTGATTGAAAAAGGATTTGGATCTTATACGGGCACGTTTGGATTTTTTTTTTTTTTTTTTCTTTCTGCAGTAACTCCTTGTATACTAGTGAAAGCGTCCGCGCTTTGCAGCGGATAAAACTATAGGAGTAATTAATAATAAGAGAACTTCAAATGATGACGCTTTCTCCGAGGATGATGATAGTAAAGATGACGACGATCCCTTCAGCCACGGCCGAGAGGGAAAATAGGCACGCATTAGTGAGAAAGGGAAGGAGGGAGGGAGGCGACGGTGTATAGGAAAAGATGAGGAAGAAAAAATTGATGAATTAATTGGAGATGAGAAGATGCGGATTGTAGATGGCAGCGGATGGTTTGGATGCATTAATTAGAAGTCTGGTGTAGAAAAGAGGAAGGATTATAACGAATTAATTGGAGAGAGAAGTGAAAATTGTAGATTATAGCGAAGCTATTTAAATGCATTAATTAAAAATTTGTTAGTGAAAATATTTAGATGTATTAATTAAATGCATTAATTAAAAGTTTGATGAAGGAAATGTGGAGGGTCAAATGCTAGTGAGGGTGAAGGACAACTTGCCACATGGCAAAAATTATTGGGGATTCATATAAGTTAATAGATATATTCTATCGTTATTATAAAATACTCCTGCAATTATCCTTGTTAAGTTAACTCAGATTAAATATAAATTAAATATATACCAAAGTTAAAATCTAATTAAAATACCTATTATGCCCCTATCTTATTAAACGGACTTTTTTTTGCAAATAACCTCCTGAGAAATTTTTATTTTAAAAATAGCCCTATCAAATTTGAAATTGCAAAAAT
This sequence comes from Ananas comosus, assembly GCF_001540865.1. Lineage (NCBI taxonomy): Eukaryota > Viridiplantae > Streptophyta > Magnoliopsida > Poales > Bromeliaceae > Ananas > Ananas comosus. The sequence continues at coordinate 101,418 of NW_017893345.1, forward strand.
AGCCCTGTCTCTGCCACGGAGGCGCCACGTCAGCGCCACACGGGTAGGGCTGGGGTCAGGTGTTTAAGTTGAACACGGTGAACCATTTTACCGTGTTCAAACACGGTGAATGGTTTACCGTATCCAGTGTAGAATACGCCCCCAAACCAGTGCGCGTATACCACATTGGACACGGTGAATGGTTCACCGTGTCTAATACAAATACCTAGCTCTTAGCCAAAAGTGGCTAAGTTACATGTAGTTCTATTGGACACGGTGAATGGTTCACCGTGTCTAATACAAATACCTAGCTCTTAGCCAAAAGTGGCTAAGTTACATGTAGTTCTATTGGACACGGTGAATGGTTCACCGTGTCTAAACACAATGAACCATTCACCATGTCCAATACAACTACCAACCCTTCCCAGTACAATACAACATCAGATCAATCAACAATACAACTTCACAACGAGGTCAGCACAACAGTACAATACAACATCACAACGCAACAACAAATTAATCCAATAATACAAATAATTCAACATTAACAATACATACATCAGTATCAACAGAATCTCAATAAAGTATCAATACCAGATAAATCACAACAGAATATCAAAAATTAAAGCAAGTTTTACAATATATCGAAGATACGACCAATATAGAACACATAGGAGGCATTTCTCTCCTGTTTCATGAAGTCAAACCCACCGTGACTCTCGCAACCTTTTGTTCGCCGAACGAAGGTGCCCACTATTCTTCTAGCACCCTAAAGGTATAGAGAAGAGAGTTAAACGAACATTACGATCACCCCAAAGATCAAACATTAAGCAACTCAAGAAAAAGGTGAAAACTCACCGAACACGAAGGAAACTCTCACGATCTCCGAATGGGAGTTAGAGTCCTTCCAATCTAACCTAAACAAAGGTTCTAAGCCCATCAATTTAGATCAAAAAGCCCTAAATCAAAAAATCCTCATTTCTAACCCTAAGTCTCATTTCTAGGGTTTCATCTTAAGAAATCCATCAAAATATGAATCTAAAGCAAGAATCATGCTACTAACCTGAAATGAAGCTCCAACCTAGGCTCCAAGTAAGCTAGGGTTAAAGATCCTCCCTCCACAAAGCTTCAATCCCGAAATCCAAGCTTCTCCAATGGTGGAGACCAACAAGAAACAAGAAAAAGTAAGGAGGAGGAGATCAAAACTAGCAAAAACCCATCAAAAATGGAGAAAACCCAAAAGAAAGAGTACTCACCTTTGTTCTCCACTGGTTAGAGCTCAAAAGAGCTCTCAAGGGGGCTCGGGTGGGTTATAAAGGGTTTGCAATAATTGCAAATACACCCCTTAATAAAAACTGCTCGCCCTGCACTGTGTACCGGTACACGAAAAAATGTACCGGTACGAATCCTGCGAAACAGCAAACCCGAGCCTCGGGTTTGAGATTTACCACAAGTGTACCGGTACAACCATCAAGGTGTACCGGTACAAATCCTATACCGGTACAACCATCAAGGTGTACTGATACACAGCCCTACAGAATGCAACCCGAGAGCAGCCTAAGTCCATCCCTTTGGTGACCTTAGAGTTACTTAAAATACCATAATTCTCGGAATACGAGCCATAGGTCGGATCACTGTCCCGACCCTCCAGAATATCTGGAAAAGCTCGGAACACAGAGCAAACACTCGAACCTTGCAATTTGTAAAGGTCCAATGTGTTACAATTAATCATCGTCCTCGTGATAATCCATTGATCGGAAGCATTTAGGAATTAACCACTAATGACACGTCTCAAATTCTCAACTTTTGAGAATATATGTCATCATCTTATTAATTTCTTGGACAATTCATGGACACATACACAACATGAATGGAAATAAGAACCCAAATTTATTCATAATATTTTAAAGTCAAATATAAATTTATGTCCTATAAAGAATACATGTGTGGGCCTGGTTGGCTTCCAGGGCATACATCTAATAATTTCTAGATATGTTAGACCAATTCACAGATGACATAGAGATAGAAATATTTGTTACTATTAGCTCCTATGGCATCCCTTTTAATTTTAATGTTCAGCATGATGATGCTACTGATACTACTGGTACTAATGATATTAAATTCATACGATTGTAACTTATAAAATTATTTGATTAAGAAATACGTGCTTTTGATACATGAAAGGGAGTGTTCATCTTTTGGAGCATAACCGTTATGATCAAAGTATTGTAATTTCTTGGTCGAGTGGGAGATTTTGACTGTATAATTTAGTTGGTACCTAATAAAGTTTTTGTATCGCCTATACGGTAATAAATATATCACTAGGCTAAGTGCGAGAATGTTTGAGTGGCCGACATGATATATTCAAGGCTATCTATAAAGAGACGGTTAATCTAATTAAGTCGATCTATAAAGATACAGTAGATCTTACGGTTAGGATGAATTTGGACACGTCCTTGATGGACGGACGTGATTTAACATCCTTATATCAAGTTATATATAAATATGTAACATACAGAAGTTCCGGTCTAACCCTAATCCAATTGTCTGTGATGGCTCCATTTCCGGAGATAAGGAAATTAGATTCGAAACGTCCCGTTTTCTTGCAGATCGTGAACGGGGACGAACCACGAGCAAAAGTCGCCGCTTACAAATCGGGTACAGAAATCGAAATTGTAGTATCCCTGGTGTTCAGCTTTTTTAGGCTTGTCGACACGCCGTGAGAGTGTCGGGACAAGTCCGAATCTCGTTGGCGCAAAATAGACGCAAAACGGACTTAGTGGGGATGCGAGAGCAGGAGTTAGCATTGGAATCTGCGAATTTGCAGATTTTTTGCTTGTTGTACCGGTACAACATCAGGGTTGTACCGATACACTTTCTGTACCGGTACAGCATCGGAGGTGTACCGGTACACTTCGCCTGATTGGCGAGCAGCTGCTCTCGAGTTGCCATCTATACCGGTACGGGTGCTCGTGTACCGGTACACCTGGTTAGGTGAGGGGCTTTTTGGGAATTTTCTCACCTCCTTGTTGTCACCCTCTCCCCCACTCCTTCTTATACGTGGAGAGAGGCTGAGAGAGGGGATTTTTCATGCAAACCTCTCCTCTCTCTCTCTAGGTTGAAGCCGATCGTGTGGTGCTTGCCGAGGGAGTTGGTTCGTCGCCGACGTCGCGTCGCGGTGCCGTTCGAGTGTGCGTTTGACGTGGTAGCATCGTGGGAAGGCCGGGCGAGGGTACGATTCCGCCGTTTCGACGTCACGCCGGTGTTGGTTTGGCATTTAGAGGTGGGTTAATCGTCGATTTACCTCCTAAGTAGCTATATGGTCGGCATGTATTTATCGTGTTGTTTAGTATATTTAGATTGCTCGATTCATGGATTTCATGTTGTTATCTTCAAAATCTGAATTGGAGCTTTGTCTTTTGCTAGTATCTGCTACACATGTGGGACTTGGATATGACTTAGGAGAAAACTGCGACTATGACCTGTCATATGCCTAAACTACCTGATTTAGCTTTAGGAGCCGTTGTTATTTTGTATCACCGCAATATCAGCGTGGTGGATACCCCAAGAAGTTTAGATCTCTGTTACGCTCGTGCTGGGATGCCGAGTGTATTTTTATAGTAGTGTTCAGACTGTTCCGGATAGTTAGGTGCCGTCGGGATTGACGGTGACCCAGTTTGCCAAGTTGACATCAGATTTGCCGAGGACACGTGACTTGTTGGTTGTTAGACCAGTTGGACCCTGTTTCTTGACTTTAGCCTGTGAGAGCCTGATTGAGCTCGACAGAGATACGCTTGCATACTCGTTTCGGTCGCGCCCACGAGTGCCACTCCGGAGTCCGGCTTAGTGCTTTTGCGTTGGTGTCGTTGTGTCCTGGTTGGACTTGCTCTCACTAACTACCGAGTGTGGTGGTTGTTAGTGTAGCTTCGACAGGCGGGACGAGTGTATCACAGTCCCTGGTGAGATTGGGTTAGGATTTACTTTTACTACAGTTGGTTAGTGTAGAGCATGATAGTGTAGTGGCATGTAGCTGTGATTGTCTTCCAGCTTTCCCTACTATCTTTACTTCCTTCTGTAGACTTAGTGGGTGTACCGATAATGTTGAGGGTGGCACCCACTGAGAACTACTTGTTTTACAGTAGTTCTCACGCCCAGTTGTTACCCTTCTTTTGCAGAGCCATCGGTTCCGGCTGCTGCATCTTCTGGGGGTGATCGTGGCAAGGACGTTGCAAGCTAGAGCCCTACCCGACGAGTTGCTGAGATAGAGGACCCCTGCTGAAGGTAGAGTTACTTCTGTTTGAGTTCATGTACATACAGATGTTATGACTCGCTGGGACGAGCCCTTTTTGTACCTGGATAGTATGTATGTATATGGAACTCACTTTTGTTTAACTTGTTCTTTTTCTTTCTAGTAGCTCTATATTACTGGTTGTAGTGTTGTTTGATTACAGTTTCAGTACAGCTTCGCTTCGTATACAGAAAAAACTCCTTCGTATACGGCGGGTCTGTTGGCATTCTCGGGGAAACGTGTAATCCGGGGCGTGACAGAAATCATGGTAGAAGGTACGATCTTAAGTTCTTATAAAGTTTCAAATAGTGATAATGGTGTTGATAGTTGGGAGAAGGATAAAGCTGATATTGGAATTGAGGGTGTAGTTGATGGTGTAGTTGATGTTGAAGTTGATGAAGAAGATAATGTTGGAGATTTGGGTGCAACTGAGATAGAAGATGCTGTTGGAGATAAGGCTGTAGCTGAGAAAGAATATAGTGTTGAAGATGAAGGTGGAGCTCATACAGAGGCTGATCATGATGGTGGAGATGATATAAGGCTGATTTGGTTAGAGATGAGAGGGGAGATGAGGGTAAAGCTTACACGAGGGCTAATAATGTTAGAGATGATGAGGAGAATAAGGGAGTAGATGAATCAGATAAATCTATACTGAAAATTTTAAAAAGAATTTAGTTTTTAGTTCCATCGAAAACGACTCAAATAAGGATAAGTTAGTTTATGATAATGAGAATCCAATTATGGACAATGGTGTGAAGTATCCTGATGTAAATTCATTCCGAAGTACTCTTCTTTCAATTCGTTGTCCAAAATGAATTTCAATACAAGGTTATAAAAAGTGATCAATCTAGAGTGACAGCAAGCTGTATGATAGAAGGTTGTGGGTAGAGAATACACGCAACAAGGATTTGAGGAGAAGCTACATTTCAGGTAAATTGTAATATATCGGACTCCTACAATTATGAAGTTTCGGTGGGAACGAGCTTAAAAAGCTATTAAATAAGTTCCGGTGAGATTTGGAGAGCATTTGAGCATTTTTAGCGCAAACTAGATTCGAAAATGGACTCGAAAAGCTGGAATCTGCCTAAGTTGCAAATTTTGAAATAGGCTATCGGGCTTTGAGGTACCACAACTGGGTACCGGTACCAAGTTCATTGGGTACCGGTATGCTGGGACGGGTACCGATATGCAGTGTAATTATAGAAAATTCTGCGCTCAAGTTCTCGAGAAAATGAGCTCGGGTACCGGTACTGAAGCTGGGTACCAGTACTGGATCGCGCGAGTACTGGTACGCGAACCCGAATACTGGTACTCAGCCTGGCAGAGCGCTGTTTTTGAGGAGTAAAAGTGTAATTTCAGTAGGGTTTATAAATAGGGGTCCTTGTGAGTTGTGGATCCCGAGGATCTAAAAGGTAAGTAACACGTAAAGGGGGGTGAATAGGTGTAAATCCGGCAAACTCGAAAAATCTTGATGCAAACAAAACAAAATAGCGGAAATTAAAACAGCACACCGAGAATTTAACGTGGAAAAACTCCAATTCGGAATGAAAAACCCACGGGACCGATCACGCAAAGAAAATCCACTAAGAAAACTTGAGTACAAGTGATTTCGACAAAAACCCACGACTCAATTTACCGATTTCTTGTTGACGGTGATCTTTGCCGGTCCTCGATCGATAGGAATCCACCAATCGACCTTGCTGCAACTCCTCGCAGCGTCAACGCCTCAACTCCTCGAAGCGTCCACCGAATCCTCGGCTTCACGCGAGATCCACGCGCCGAACCTCCTTCCGGAGCTTGTAGAATTGAAGATTTGTGGTGATTTTAACTTTTGAAAACCATAAGTTATGAGGGTTCACCTTTAATCAATCATCTACTTGATTCTCGTAAGAAGTATCGAGTAAAAACGAAGAATCAAGCCGATGTTGATTGCTAGAAACTCATTACGTAAATCTAAGCATTGAAACGGGGAGAAATAAGTTTCTAGGGTTTAGAATTGGTAAAATATTCAAAGCCTTAATTTTAGATGACCCACATAGCTTATTTATATGTTTAGAAGACTTAGAAGTAGATTAGGATTGCAAAAAGTCGTTTTCAAAAACCTGTGTCGTCCTCAGAGACCGGTCCTCTCGAGGAGACCGGTCTGTGAGAGACCGGTCTCTCAAGTGAGGAACCGGTCCCTCCCTGCGTGACCAAAAACCCAACGTTCGGGAACCGGTCTCTCAAACTTGAGACCGGTCCCTCGCTGCGCGACAAAATCACCAAGGTTCGGGAACCGGTCTCTCATCACAGGGGACCGGTTGCATCATGGTTTACGCAGTGAGGACCTTAGGGGAACCGGTCTCTCCATCTCAGAGACCGGTCTCAGAACACATGAAAGTTCAGAAAAGTTGTTTTAAAGCAATCTAAGCCTTCTGAACTTATTCTAATTATGTATCTTCACCACAAATGATCTTTTAGTCATACCTTAGGTGTCAATCTTTCCGAATGAGTCTTCGTCCTCCAATTTGAATCTCTTCTCAAAAACTTCTGCGATCAACTCTTCAAGACTCCAAACAACTTTACGAAATTCGCCAACCTATAAAATCCTTAACAATCTCCCCCTTTGGCGATTTCGTGACAAAATATACTACAAAGCTCGTATACAACCAATAAGTCATAAAAAGAAGATCATCGCAATCACCAAACGATAATCTCCTGCATGATCAATCCAATAAACAAAAATTTACACTTTTACAACCTTAATACAAACTCTATGACTTAGACATGGAGTCTTGAAGTCTTGAATTATTCCTGCAAAAACATTCTCAAAAACATAATCAAGATTCAAGTAACAATGAGATCAAACAATCAACTAAAGTTCACACTTCATAGTTCATAGTCAAACTAAACGAAAGTACTAAGTCAAACACCTAAAGCATTAAAACAAGTTCATTTTCATCTTAACTAAGCAAAGCCCTAAGCTAAATGCACATCGTAGTTCATAATTAATGCATCATCATCATCATTAAGACGTAAGACCATCCATCCATCTCTCCCCCTTTTTGTCAGAAAGCGCTAAAACGACAAAAGGAGAAGCACGGTAACTCCTAGTCAGAATCATCTCCTAGAGGTAAATTTGCCCGACAACATCCCAATTTGTCAAAAATCATATTCAGTAAGCGCTTCATCTTGCTCACATCCTTACGAATCGCAGCTTGTTCTGCAGAGAACTTTTGTAGCTCCTCAGATAGACGTTGCTGCTCGCGATACACCGATGAAACGGAAATA
>NW_017893346.1:0-24761 GCF_001540865.1 Ananas comosus
CTACTCATGATATAAAGAGAACAACCGAGTAGAGTGTAACTGAACAACATGGTGCTAGGCTCAACACTATATATCAAGATATATATATGCTAGATAATAACGAAAGAGCAAAGGTAAGAAACCATCACCGAGCGTGCACCACTGTACCGACGTCGGATCGAAGTACCCACCTGTACAACTGTCGCGCCTGTCTCCTGACTGCAAAAGAACGTCAACAGGACCTAAGGAGGGTCCACTGGGTTAGTGTCTAACCCACGACTAAGAAACCCTTAAAAGCATAACCCCACAAATAAACCACTGAATACACAACCCACAAACAATCCCACGGAGATCGGTTTCCCAAAACCGATTACCGAACATACCGGAAATCCCGAAAACCACACCGGGACGCCGTCGGGACCCACTAAGTGTCCCGAAACTCACCGACTCGTGTCACGAGTCACCTGCTGCCCCAAAGCACTCCAATTTGGGTGTTTTGGTAGCAAACACAAGATAACACCCCTACACGATTATCGCCGGATAATTGTACGAATCCGGGTTTCCGAATGTGTTTATTTCGACACCGGAACCCACCGTCGCTCACCCATCATCACCGAACCCACAAAGTGATGATGGTGACCAGCCAACAAGGCTCAGCGACAAAACACGAAGCAACCAAACACTGTCGGAAAGAATCCGAACCGAAACCGCGTTCTTTCGGCGAATTTCGCCGAAAAACGCACCGAAATCGACCTACCGATTTCCGCGAAAGCTAACGGACCATGGACAATCAGTCCAGTGGTCATTACAAACTCCCACACGCTGCCCACAGTAGCCACGCAAAGCACAAATGCATAAAAGACCCTCTAATTACAAAAAATCTCATCATTTTATGTAATTTGAGCGATCAAGTGGCTCATTCACGCAAACGGAGGACTTCCGAAGTCCGCAGAGACACGTACTGACAGGTCTCGACGTACCGGAGTCCGTGCTCCCGGTCCGGAGCGCAGCGGCTCGCTGTGGGAAGCGCGGGAGCAACCCGAAGGTTCAGCGAATAGCGCGCAGTCAGGGAAGATCGCGCCGAACAGAACTAACCGGACACTTCTGATCCCACGGGAAGGTGAGCATTGTGATCAGCATTGACCAGCGGTCACCATGCTCACCTCCGGAGGCATCGGAACAGCATTAGATCGCCGGAAAAACAAGCACAATCCCGAAACAGCAGCCAAAAAGGCTGAAACGGAGCGACATCGCCAAAACAGCGGAACGGGGCCTTCCCGACAGAAACCAAGGTGAGCACGATGATCAGAAATGAGTCACGATCATCGTGCTCCCTTCCGTATTGATCAGGGAGGCTCGAGAAGCTCAGAACACAAACCCATCCTAAACTAAGCCCTATTTCGAGCTTGGCCGGAGCAAGGTTGCTCCGGCCGGCTTCCGGCAGCACGGCGGCATGCGCGGCGGCCAGGGACGGGTGCGGGGGAGGTGAGGAGTACCGTGCTCACCTCGGTTGGTGACTGGAAGCGGCGGCGGCGGCGGCGGAGCAAACCGAACCCGTACCGGCTTGAGCTTGGGCTCCAAGGGCAATGGCGGCCACGGCGGCCGGCGGGAGGCTCAGGGTGACGGCGGCACCTCGCCGGAGGTGGAGGAAAGGCGAATCGGCCGGCGGGGAACGGCGGCGGCGCGCGGAGGCAGAGCTAGCCCCGGCTCGGCCCGCACTTGGTCAAGGCGGCCGCAGAGAGAGAGAGCGGTGGCCGGCGGCGACGGGTGCGGCGGCGATGGCGCGCGGGGGCACACCGGAGGCCAGCTGAGGGCGGCGGGACCGAGGGTGGGCGGCGGCGATGCGCGGAGGTAGAGATCACCCAGGCTCGGCCTGGGTGACTGCAGGTTGGCCGCAGGGAGCAAGGTGGCTCCGGCGGCGTCGGCGGTGCGCGCCGACTGCGGGGGCCGGCGAGGGTCGGCGCCGGAGGTAGCTCTCTACCACAGGGTGAAGGATCCTCGGGGCTTCGCACGTTTCCCTGTGTACTCAGGCCGAGAGGGTGGTGGTTCGGTTGAAAGAGAAAGATGGAAGGTGGCCGGGTTCCAATTTTCCGGCGGCCGGGGCACCTGCCGGCGGCCGAGGTGCGCGCATGGGCTGGGCAGGGACCAGTTAGGGTCGGCTGAGGGAGGGGCAGCTAGGGTTAGGGTTTCCAAGACAAAAGAAAACTAACTTCAACCTATAAATGTAGTGTAATTTTTGCGGAAATGTCCTCCAAGAATCAACAATTCAATCCGAGTCCCTCACAGCGCGAGTAAATCACGCGGATACCCCTCCACGACCGGTTTCACACGAAACGGTACATAAAATATCGCAACTTTTGCGAAAATACCGTTTTGCCAACACCGACCTCTACTAGATCAACTTGCGATCTCCGTAGATCCGTCCGTCAGATTTGCGAACGGATTGCACCAGTGCGATCAGCACCTCGGAGACAACAAAGTTACGATTTTGGTTCACCTCGATCGACCACGGATTCGTGACAAAATCCAACCTTTCATTCCAACAGAATGAATAACACAAAAATACATATAAAACATGTATTTTTGGATTTTCTCGAAATCCGTGCGTCAAACTCAAAATCCGTCAGCGCCATTAGTTCCAGAACAGCTGAACCGGTCGAAACGAGCTATTGGACCGCTAGGAACGGAGTCCGATACGAGCCTGAAACCAACTTCACACCGTGGCTTCTCCGGAAAATCGAGTTACTATTCACTTTAAGTGAAACTTGGAAATCGCGTAGAATCTCCGTTTTAACTCGATTTCTCCCGAAATTTGACGAGTGCTTTTGTAATTAAATTACACACAAAAACATCATCAACTGAGAGTTTAGCTATACTGTAAAAATCTTAGTCCTTACAACGATGATGATGTACCAGTGTCGACAACGGGGACAAATGAGAAAGTATATTATAAAAAAAATATTTAAAAATATTTAAAAAAATATAGATAAAAATAAAAAATATATTACTAAAAAATATGTACTTTATATTTGAGAAACGTATATGTGAAAATAAGAAAAAACAAAAAAAATATTAAAACAATATAAAGGCATATTAAAAAAAATTTTAGATGGAATTAAAATACCTTTTTAATTATGACAAAAGTGGCGAACGCGACAATGTACCGGCACAGGCAATGATGATGAGTAGAACAATAACGATGTACTGCTGTGACAAATGAAAATAAGATTGGATAGTGTAGATATTATATGCGAGGGTATTAAGATATATTCTATATTTGAAAACGATTTAATTTTGATTGGATAGAAATTAATTTTTTTTAGAGATATTCTACGCTTTTATGATGATTATTTATATATTGAATATTTTGCTAAAAATATTTAAAATTATATTTAATCAACGATTTAGTTTTGATTTGGGGTATTAAAATATTTTTAATAATATTTAACGCTTTTATGGCGCGCCAAATTTTAATACTCGTTAGAATTAAATCTATTATTTTATGTAAGGAAATATCTACTATCATAAATTAAAATTCAAATTATCAAATTCGCGGGTATTAAATTTTGGCGGGCATTACAAATTTAAAATTTAATTTTGGATACTACTTGCATTGGTAGGTATTACGTTTGAAAAAAAAAAAATTTGAGAAAACGTTTTGATATGAAATAAATTTAATTTTACGTATTACGTGATTAGCGGAAGTATTACGTGATTGTCGGATATGACGTTAGATAAGAGATAAATTTAGTTTTACGCATTACATGATTGATGGGTAGAAAAAAATATTTGAGAAAAAGGATATTTTTGTCAACAAAAATAACAGATATTTTTATTTTTATACGTTGTATGAGATCCAATGGCGAAAACTTAAGATCTATATTTGAGAATAAATTATTATTTGAAGATTTATGATATGTTATATTATTTTCGTGTTATTTCCACGTAATATATTATATTATTCATAATTTTATATAAAAAGTCATTCAATATGTGTATTAACGATACATATATTGCACTATTTACATAAATATTGCACTATTTGGAAGAGAATGTTGCACTATTTGAGACTATGTTACACTCTTTAAGAGGATGTTGCACTCTTTCATTGTATTAATGATATTTTATTTTTTATTTTATCTTAATTAAATGAGGATTCTCGTCTCTCGAGAAAGGTACATGTAATTATGACTTAGCAGTTGTCATTTCCAAAAAATTTAACACTTTATTTAATATACAATGCACTTTAATTTTTAAAAAGAAATAGTGCAACATAACAACTAAATGATGCAACACTATCTCATAATAGTGCAACATCTATGCAAATGGTGTAAATTTTTGTACAAATAGTGCAAAATATTCACCGTTTATACATATAATGCATGATTTTTATAGTATATTTTAATATGTTGTATTATTTTCGTATTATTTTCACGCAATATATTATATTATTCGTAATTTTGTATAAAAAATCATTCAATATGTGTATTAACGATGCATATATTGCACTATTAACATAAATATTGCACTATTTGGAGGAGAATGTTGCACTATTTGAGACTATGTTGCACTTTTTAAGAGGATGTTGCACTCTTTCATTGTATTAATGATATTTTATTTTTTATTTTATATTAATTAAATGAAGATTCTTGTCTCTCGAGAAATGTACATGTAATTATGACTTAGCAATTGTCATTTCCAAAAAATTTAACACTTTATTTAATATACAATGCACTTTAATTTTTAAAAGGAAAGAGTGTAACATAATATCTAAATGATGCAACATTATCTCATAATAGTGTAACATATATACAAATGGTGTAAATTTTTGTACAAATAGTGCAAAATATTCATCGTTTATACATATAATGCATGATTTTTATAGTATATTTTAATATGTTATATTATTTTCGTATTATTTTCACGTAATATATTATATTATTCGTAATTTTGTATAAAAATTATGCAATATGTGTATTAACGATGCATATATTGCACTATTTACATAAATATTGCACTATTTGGAAGAGAATGTTGCATTATTTGAGACTATGTTGTACTCTTTAAAAGGATGTTGTACTCTTTCATTGTATTAATAATATTTTATTTTTTATTTTATCTTAATTAAATAAGATAAAATAAAAAATTTAATTATACTTAACAGTTGTCATTTCCAAGAAATTTAACACTTTATTTAATATACAATACATTTTAATTTTTTTAAAAAAAGAGTGCAACATAATATCTAAATGGTGCAACATTCTCTCATAATAATGCAACATCTATGCAAATTGTGTAAATATTTGTACAAATAGTGCAAAATATTCACCGTTTATACATATAATACATTAATTTTATAATATATTGTAATATGTTATATTATTGTCACGCCCCGGGGTCCCTTTTCAGTTTAAAACAAAGCGGAAAAGCGTCTGAGTTTTTTTTTTTTTTTTTTGAAAACCTGACCCCAGAGTATGCCAGATCCGCCACAAATACAGGAAATCCACTGTTCACACGGACAGAGTCTCCCCTGTATTTGCACGGCGTCGATCAAATACACAGTACAACCAGGATACAACCACAACCAGATGAATATAAAGATAATTATATATTCATACATTCACCATTCACATCACAGTTTTACATTCAAGGTTTAAACAGAAATCCACAAAAATCTTTTGAAAACTGTTTCCTACACAGAAACTTTTATTCTTTTAAAAAGGCTACCACGAGGGGTAGAAAACCTTTTATTTTACAAAATCCAGAAATCCACATTTTCAAATGTAAATAAATACTGAACCACATAAACTAACTAAACTATATATCAACAGAAATACCAAGGATAACAACTAAGTCGAAATAATCTGGGTCGGAAGCTCTATCGACCGCTACACACGTACCTCACGTCTCGTCCCACTACTCATCGCCCGCGATACCTGAAAAATGGTGGGGGAGGTGAGAACATGTAAACATGTCTCCCCTCCCAGTGGGTACCGCAAGCCGAAGAAGGCGAGGAGTACTCACCGGATCAGGAAGAGATATACAACAGTATGGGTAAGTAAAATACAGTAGCAACGATAATGAACGAATGAGATATATATATATAAAAACACAACTACCGCTACTGTAATGTACAACTGCAAGCATACAAGGATATCAAAACTATAGTAGCAAGACAACTGTAAAGAAAGAACTAGAAGTATATATGCAACAACCGCTACTATAGCTATATGCGTCAACCGGACGAGAAGTCCAAAAGTACCCAATCTAAACCGCCGTGTCGGTCTAAGGACCTCAGGCAAAAGCCACTACCTGCTCACACCTGGCATGTAACCCTAGCACAAAGAGAACACCGCTGGGCTCACGGGTCGGATGTACGACCACTTTTCCGGAAAAGAACACCCTCCTGCGGGGGATCAACCCGCTGGTGTACGTGAAATGCACTCGAGCTGTGGCGATCAATGCGGATATGATCAATAGCCAACCGTCGGCAATCAGCCGACAATCACCGCCCCTCGGGGCTAACCGACCGTGTAGGTCATCAAGTAACAACGTGAACCGACCAAGAGAGGTCAATATACGGAAAGTAACGAACGACCAAACAGGTCACCGATGCAAACAGGAGAACCGACCAACCAGGTCACAAGTATAGTATATACGAATGCCATCTACTCTACCCCTATACAGGATACTACACATAGAACGACCAGGCAGAGTAAATAAAGATAATATGTAGATACTGCTCGATGTCAACAAAAAGTACAAACGCAAGAACCGACCGATAGGTCACAGGAGTGTATTCGATATAGTCCAGAACTACCGTCAGCACCAGCCGACAATCCTACCCCTCAGGGTACACCGACCTCAAAGGTCATCGAACAACAGAAGTCAAGAAACAGACCAACCCAATACATAATGCAACAATCGACCAATCAGGTCAACAGATATAAGATAAAAGCACCGATCAACTAGGTCACCGAAACGAAGTACGAGGACCGACCAATTAGGTCACCGGAACAAAGTACGAGAACCGACCAATCAGGTCACCGATATCACATATGGATAAACTACTCTACTCCTACACATGATACTAGGCATAGAAACATATGAGTAGAGTATAATAGAAACAACGGGGATGCAAGCTCAATATATAATACAAAAATAGCAACAGAAGAACAGGGATAGAAGAATAGCACCGAGCGTGCACCACTGTACCGACTTCGGATCGAAGTACCCACCTGCACAACTGTCGCGTCTGTCTCCTGACTGCAAAAGAACGTCAACCGGACCTAAGGGGGGTCCACTGGGTTAGTGTCTAACCCACAGCTAAGAAACCCTAAAAGCATAACCCACAAACAAACCTACGGAGATCGGTTTCCTAATACCGATTACCGTAACTCGCCGGAAGTCCCGAAAACCACACCGGGACGCCGTCGGGACCCACTAAGTGTCCCGAAACTCACCGACTTGTGTCACGAGTCACCTGCTGCCCCAAAACACTCCAATTTGGATGTTTTGGTAGTAAACACAAGATAACACCCCTACACAATTATCGCCGGATAATTGTGCGAAATCGGGTTCCCGAAAGTGTCTATTTCGACACTGGAACCCACCGTCGCTCACCCATCATCACCGAACCCACAATGTGATGATGGTGACCCGCCAACAAGGCTCAGCGACTACACAATAGCTCACAAAGCATCGTCGGAATAATTCCGAACCGAACCCGCGTTCCGTCGGCGGATTTCGCCGAAAAACGCACCGGAAATGCATTTTCCGATCTTCGCAAGGGTCTGGGACCTTGGACAATCAGTCTAGAGGTTGTCCCCAGCCCTGACCTGCCGCCAACAACAGCTACAACAAAGTGAACTGCATACAAGTCCCTAACGACACATGAAATCACATCATTTTATGTGATTTCATGGCTCCGACGAGTCGTACAAGCAAACCAGGGATCAATGAAGGGTGACATCACACCTGCTGCTAGATTTCAGCATGCCTGAGGCCGTGCTCACCTTTCGGAGCACTGCCGGCCCCAACAGCGCGCGGACGAGCGGCACGACGATCAGCGAACAAGCGCGCACAGCATGAAAATCTACCTAAACCCGCTAACCGGGGCATCCCTAACCCTCACAGAGGTGAGCATCGTATTCAGCACGAACCCACGATCACCGTGCTCACCTCCTGGGGTGTCGGGGAGTCGTCGGATCACCGGAAAGGTGACCGAAAAGTGCAAACACAGTGCGGGAAAGCAAACTAAAAGCATACCGGAGATGTGGGAGCAAGGATTGGCCGCCGGCGATCGGACGGCGGGCGCTCCGGTCGGGGACGGGAGCAGTCGGTCCGAGAGGTCCGGGGAGGGTGCTGGCCGGCGGCGGGCGGCAGCCGGTGGCGCGGCGGCGGAGATCAAGCCCGCCCAGTCCCTCTCGGGTTCAAGGTTGCCGGCGGCGAGGCGGCGGCCGGGGGAGCTCGGGACGACGACGGTTCAGTGCCGGAGACCGAGGGGAAGGCGAGGTACCCCTCGGTGGGCGACTGCGGCGCTCGGGGGCGGCGCGGCTCCAAGGTCGACCCGCACAGGTCTGGGCGGCTGCGGGAGTACCCAGCGGCGGCCGGCGGCGTGCGGGGACGGCGGGGGACGCACGCCGGAGGTCACCGGAGGCTTCCAGAGGGCGGCACTGCCGGCAGGGAGCGGCGGAGGCGCGCGGAGGCAGAGATCTCCCAAGCTCGGCCCGCTCCGAGTCTGGGCGGCTGCGGCGAGTCCAGGCGGCACCACAGCCAATATGGACGGCGGGGAACGGCGGCGACGGCGCCGGAGGTCAAGGGGAAGGCGGCGCGCACGGCCTAGGGCGGCGGCGGCGCACGGAGGCAGTGCGGGTCCAAGTTTGGCCCGCACGCGCTCCAGATGGCCGCAGAGAGATCCGGCGGTGGCCGACGGCGCGCGGGGACGGCGGCGACGGCGGCGGAGGGTCGCCGGGGGTTGAGGGAAAGCGGCGCGGCCGATCTAGGGCTGCTTTACCTAGCGGGCCCTGAGCTCAAGTCCGCTCGGTCTGGGTTGACCCGAGTTGGCCGTGGCTTGCTCGGACGGCTCCGGCGGCGTGCGCAGGCGGCGGGGACGGCCGGTGACGGCACCGGAGGGGAAGCCTCGGCCAACCATAGGCTCAAACCAGGGGTGGCTTCCCGAAGTCAAGAGGCCGCGGTGGGTGGAGAAGGTGGTGATGGAGATGATGGAGGAAAGGGAGGTGGAGCTTTTCCGGTGGCCGGGGTTGCTCGCCGGCGGCAGGGGTGCGAGCACGACGAGGGCAGGGATGGGTTGAAGTCATCTAGGGTTTGCTGGGGGAGGAAGGTGACTCGATCTAGGGTTTCGTGCCCAAAAACCCTAACTACCAAAATATATACAAGTGGACTTTTGCAGAAAACCCCTCCAACACAAAATATTTAAGGTTCAGCCCCTGCCAGGGCATGCAACTTGCGCGTACAAACCTCCACGTCCGATCTCACGCGATTCGGTACATAAAATGTCGCAACTTTTGCGAAATTACCGTTTTGCCATCACCGACCTCTCCTCGATCAACGTGCGATCTCCGTAGATCCGTCCGTCAGATTTGCGAACGGATTGTACCAGTGCGATCAGCACTTCGGAGACAACAAAGCTACCATTTTGGTTCACCTCGAACGGTCACGGATTCGCGACGAAATCCAATCTCTCTCCATAAGGCCAAAATGACGCACAATTACATATAAAACGCGTATTTTTAGATTTTCTCAATCCGTGCATCAAACTCAAAATCCGTCAGCGCCAGTAGTTCCAGAATAGCTGAATCCTTCGAAATGAGCTATTGGACTGCTATGAACGGAGCCCGATACGCACCAGAAGCCAACTCTACTCCGTGGCCTCTTCGGAAAACCGGAGTTACTATTTACTTAAGTGAAAACTAATAATCGCGTAACTTCTCCGTTTAAGCTCATTTTCTCCTGAAACTTGACAAGTGCTTATGTAATTAAATTACACACATAAACATCGTCAACAGAGAGTTTAGTTGCACAGTCAAAAATCTCAGTCCTTACAATTATTTGCGCGTAGTATACTATATTATTCGTAATTTAGTATAAAAATTTGTGCAACATTATATAAATTGTGCAAACATTGTACTGTTTACACAAATACTACACTATTTGGAAGAAATATTGCACAATTTGGAACAATGTTGCACCATTTAAGATGTATTTCATTCTTTCTTTTTTACTTTTATTATTTGAAGTTTTTTATTTGTATGTTAATAAGAATTTCATTTTTCAAGAAAAAGGTAACTGTAATAATGACTTGTCAGCTGCATTTTTTAAGATAATTAATGCATGTACTTCTTATGCATTTTGAAAGAGGGGTAGTTTGGTCATCTTTTTGAAAAAGCGGACCGAATCTGCAAAAATGAAAAAGGTTGCCCGATTTTGCAAAAGCCCAAAACTAGTGAATCTTTTATGCAAATTGGCCATATATATATATATATATATATATATATATATATAATGATATTCAATTTTGATCGACGGTTAGGATGAGAGGGGGAGATACCAACCTCAGTTATACGAGGTTCAGAAGAGACCAACTGATTGACTTTGAGCACGGAAAGGTCGGCCTTCAGCAGCACATCATTCACATCAGTATAAGCATTCAGTGCGCCCGACCGCATCACCACGGAGGAGGTAAGCAAGTTGTGGGGGAGGGGGTTGGCGATTGCGGCGGCGCACGGCAGCGGGCCGACCCACTCCAGAGTCCGAAGTGCCGGCGCAGACAGCTTTAGGTAAGCCTGGGCGGAGCGCGCGAGCTCCTGCCGCACCCTCACCTCCCTGACGCTGCTACCGCAGATACTAACGCACCCCGCCGTCCCGAGGGACATCGTTAGCTCGAAAACCTCGAGGAGTGGGCAGCTCACGTCGAGCTCGGGAGGTGCGCGGTAGAGCGACATCCTCCGGTACTTGAGCGCCGGGCAGCTGTTCGAGATCGCGTCTCTGGATACAAGACTTAAATTAAGGTCAGCGAGATCGAGCCTCTGTAGAGAAGGCAGGAAAGCGGTGGGGGGCCAAATGAAGTGCGGTATCACTCTCGGGAGGCAGAGTTCGAGCACGCTTAGATGCTGCAGGCGGAAGACTGCCTCGAGTAGGCGGAAGAAGCAGAAAGCGGAAATGCAGCCGGTGGGAACGAGTTTCGGACGTGGAGAGGGAGAAGGAGCGGAGGGGGACGGCGGGGTCGCGGAGGCGGAGGACGGAGTCGACGAAGGGGGGGGGGAGGCGGGTAGTGAAGGAGAGGTCGGGGGACGTCGTCCAGAGCGTCCGCCATCGCCGCGAGAGGAGGGACGTGCGGACAGCAATGCTGGTGGGAAGACAGGCAAGGATTTCGTGAAGGAGATGGTCCGGCAGACCGCTGATGCAGTCTGCCTTCTTCGCCGCCTTCTCATCCTCCTCCTCCTCCTTCTCGATGTTGTTAGGTCTTCTTCTCTTTGCTGCCAGTTCTCCTTCCATTCTATAATAATAATCTTGAAAAAAAATAAAAAATAAAGCTAGCTGCAGGCTGCGTGCGTGATATATATTTATATATATATACGAGGAAGCAGACTCGGATAAGGAGATACAGCGATTTAGTTATACTAGATTTTTTGTTTTTATTTTTATTTTTGTTTATTTTTGTTTTTTTTGGGTTTGAGGTCAGCTTCAGTACTTTATATACAAAATTGTATGAAGACCCTTCACATATATAATCCTTTCTCAAGTGGCCCTGATAAGTTTAAGTTTTTTAAACGAAACTTTTTTTTTCAACTTATTTTTTATTTAAATTTTTTGAACTTAGCTAAGTTAAAATGTCTTTTATATTTAATGGTTCTATTGTCTCCCAACTATTTAATTGTTCTAATTTATTTTATAGAAAACTGACCAAAACTCTTAAATTCAATAAAACATTTCATAAGTTTGATAATATTTAATTTTTATTAATTATAGTCAAGGGAGCGTAAATCTGAAAAATTATAGTAGAGGTCGTCGCTATTTCGGAATGTATGACAATTTGAGCATTTTCTTCATAGAAAAATTAAAAGGTTATATTAATTGCACCATTCACCTCTAATTAACCTTTACACATTTTTGTTATTAGATACCTAACCTTTATATTTCACTACAATTATGTTCCAATTATTCAAATTTATGTTTTATTGTTAGCGTGAGAAACACCATTGGGGGTTGTGAATTTAGATTTGACACGAATATGAAAAAAAAGATTTGAAACCGAAGATATGTGTATGATAAGTTTTGAATTTATAATATTTCAGATTAAGCCTTTTGAATACCATCAGCTACGTTTGAATGAGTTGGGCTTCACGTATATAATAGATTTATTGGGTGTGGTGTATGAAATGTGCTTAAACACTAGGTGCAGGGAAATATATGCCATATTTGCATCTATATTTTTTTTTTTGGATGAGAATTCAAATATGGATATGTGTTGGATGCTTATTTTTGTTACTATATCCGCTAAAAACGGATTCGAATCACTAATATGCACATATCAATACCATAGTTAGTTAATTCGGATTCGACAAAAATTCGGTATGGATATAATACGAATAAAATTCGTATCCAAATTTTTAAATTTGTTGAAAAATACGGCTAAAAAACAGATTCATCAATTATTCAGATATGTGATTTATACAGATATTATACGTTCATCAATTGAACATTCGGGATAAAAAATTCGGCTATTAAATTAACTTTTTTTTTCTCTAAATTTATGCTATTATCAGCGGGCGGCCAAGGTGGTTAAAAAATTTTAATGGTGAGCAGCGCTGTAAGGACTGAGACTTTTGCAGTGTAGCTAAACTCTCAGTTGACGATATTTTTGTGTGTAATTTAATTACAATAGCACTCGTCAAGTTTCGGGTGAAAACGAGTTAAAACGGAAATTCTACGCGATTTCCAAGTTTCACTTAAAGTGAATAGTAACTCGATTTTCCGGAGAAGCCACGGTGTGAAGTTGGCTTCAGGCTCGTATCGGACTCCGTTCCTAGCGGTCCAATAGCTCGTTTCGACCGGTTCAGCTGTTCTGGAACTATTGGCGCTGACGGATTTTGAGTTTGATGCACGGATTTCGAGAAAATCCAAAAATACATGTTTTATATGTATTTTCGTGTTGTTTCCTCTGTTGGCGAGAAAGATTGGATTTTGTCGCGAATCCGTGGTCGATCGTGGTGAAACGAAATCGTAGCTTTGTTGTCTCCGTCGTGCTGATCGCACTGGTGCAATCCGTTCGCAAATCTGACGGACGGATCTGCGGAGATTGCGCGTTGATCGAGGAGAGGTCTGTAATGGCAAAACGGTAATTTTGCAAAAGTCGCGATATTTTATGTACCGTTTCGCGTGGGATCGCACGTGGAGGGGTGTCCGCGAGTTTTACACGCGCTGCGAAGGACTCAGTAATAAATACTGAGGTTTGGTGGACTTATTTGCAAAGTTACACCTTAGTATTTATAGCTCTTTAGGGTTTGGAGCCTTGTAACCCTAACCTAGCCCTAGCCGCACCCCCAGCCACCTTCACCCCACTTCCCTGCACCTGCTGCGTACGCCCAGGCCGCCGCCGACTTAGCCCCGGCCGGCCAACCGCCGCCGGAGCCACCTTCCTTCCCCCTCTCCCTCTCTTTCTCTCTCTCTCTCTCCTCTCGGGTTGTGAGGAAGCCCGAGACTGCAGCCACCTTCAGACCCTCGGCCAGGGTCGCCCCGTGCTCTGGCGAGCATCCCCGCCGAGCGCCGCCGTCGCCGAGCGCCGCTGCTGCTGCCACTGCGACCTGCAGCCGACTTGGCCGAGCCCTGGCCGAGCAGACCGTGCGACCTCTTCCTCGCTTTGCCGCCGCCCTGGGCGACTCCCGTAACACCTTCCCGACGTCAGGCCGCCGGCCGCCGCCGCCCCGAGCCGCCCAGAGTGCCGCCGCCGCCGCCTCGGCCAGCCCGCAGCCGCCCCTGACCCGCTCGGGCCGAGGCGAGCGTGCGACTCCACCCCTGCGCCGCCACCGCTTGGGGCCGCACCTGAGGCGTCCCTCCGGCCTCCTGCAACCCTCCTCCGCCGTCTCGGAGCTCCCTGGCCGCCGCCGTGGCCGCAGGTGCCCGCGGAACCCGTGCCCTAGCCATGTGGGCTTGTCTTGTTCCTCCGCCGCCGCCGCCGCCGCTTCCAGCCGCTGTCTGAGGTGAGCACCTCACTCACCTCCCCCGCACCTATCCCTGGCCTCCGCGCGCGTCGCCTGCTGCCGGAAGCCAGCCGGAGCAAGCTTGCTCCGGCCAAGCCCGAAATAGGGCTTAGTTAGGATGGTTTACTGTTCCGAGCTTCTCGAGCCTCCCCGATCTCTACGGAAGGGAGCATGATGATCCTGGCAGGTTGCTGATCATCGTGCTCACCTTGGTTTCTGTCGAGAAGGCCCCGTTCTGCTGTTTTTACGGTGTCGACCCTATGAAGCCTTTTTGGCTGTTGTTCTGTGATTATGCGTGCTTTTTCGGCGATCCGAGGCTGTTCCGATGCCTCCGGAGGTGAGCATGGTGACTGCTGGTCAGTGCTGATCATGATGCTCACCTTATTTTGGATCAGCAGTGTCCGGTTAGTCCTGTTCGGCGCGATCTCCCTTGACTGCGCGCTGTTCGTTGAACCTTCGGGTTGCTCCCGCGCTTCCCATAGTGGGCCGTTGTGCTCCGGATCTTGAGCACGACCTTCGGTACGTCGAGACCTATCAGTACATGTCTCGGCGGACCTTGGAAGTCCTCGGTTTGCGTGAACCAGCCACTTGATCGCTCAAGTCACATAAAATGATAGGATTTTATGTAATTTGAGGGGCTTTTATGCTTTTGTACACCTTGTGGCTACTGTGGGCAGTGCATGTGTGTGTGTGGTGACCTCTGGACTGATTGTCCATGATCCCTTAGCCTTTGCGGAAATCGAGGGGTTGATTTCGATGCGTTTTGCAGCGAAATTCGCCGAAAGAATGCGGTTTCGGTTCGGATTTCTTCCGACGTCGTTTGGTCGCTCTGTAAGTAGCCGCTAAGCCTTGTTGGCTGGTCACCATCATCACTGTGGGGGTTCGGTGATGACGGGTGAGCGATTGTGGGTTCCGATGTCGAAATAGACACTTTCGGGACTTCCGGCGAGTTATGACAATCGGTACTGGAAAACCGATCTCTGTGGGTTTGTTTGTGGGTTGTGGATACTGTGGTTATTAGTTGTGGGTTAGATAGTAACCCGGTGGACCCTCTATAGGTCCGGTTGACATTCTTTTGCAGTCAGGAGACAAACGCGACATCCTTACAGGTGGGTACTTCGATCCGACGTTAGTACAGTGGTGCACGCTTGGTGATGGTTTCTTACCCTTGCTCTTTTGTTATTATCCATGCATATGTTATATGTTGAGCTTTGCACCTCTATTGTTTACATTACACCCACGTTATTTGATTATACTCTACTCAGACGTTTCCATGCTTAGTATCATGCGTAGGAGTATAGTCTATCTGTATGTGATACCATATTTTCTTGTTGCTCTACTTAGTTATTCTGCATATCCTGTTTCATGTTTAGAGTAGAGCGGTTTCGTGATATCTTGTGAGATCGGTGACCTAGTCGGTCGGTTCCTTGATGTCTGTCGTTTGATGACCTTTGAGGTCGGTGTACCCTAAGGGGTCGGATTGTCGGCTAGTGGCGACCGTAGTTCTAGATTAATACTCAGATGACTTGTTGATCGATTCTTGCTTATATACAGTAGTTGACCTAATGATCAGTATCTAATACTTTTGGTAGGATGTTGAGTGTTTCCATCCCAGTTGATTTGATTAGTCAGTACTTGCATACAGTTGAGAGGATGTAGAGTCGTTCCATCCTAGTTGACCTGAGTGGTCAGTCCTGTGGGTTCATTGAGCAGTATTTGCTATGTTTGAGAGGATGTTGATGTTGTCCCATCCTAGTTGACCTGAGTGGTCAGTTCTTATGCTTCTTACAGTTGATGACCTATACGGGTTTCTTACCCTTACTCTTCTGTTGTTATTATTGCAGAGTATATATTGAACTTTGCACCTGCATTATATCTGCACTCCTCTACTCGCTTATTTCCATGTCGATATCCTGCTTAGTGTAGAGTTGACTTATATGTTCACTATATCTGTGATTTGGTTGGGCAGTTCCCCTATTTTGATATCATGACCTATACAGTCGATGGTGCCCTGAGGGCCAGATTGTCGGCTATGTTGCCGATGGAAGATCTTTGAGCATACTACATTGATCGCCACTACAAGGTACGCATTTCACGAACACCAGCGGTCTGATCCACCGCAAGAGGGTGTTCTTTTCCGGAAAAGTGGTTGGAATGCCAACCCGTGAACCCAGGGGGCTTTATTGCGAGGGTATATGCTTCTGACCCAGGGCTTCATTGCGAGGGTCAGGTACTATGCGTTTGACCCAGGGCTTCATTGCGAGCTCAGGTACAGGTTGACGCAGTGTGGCAGAGCCTCGGGTCTTCGGACCAATAGGGCAGCGAGATTGGGTACTTTTGAGGTTATCGTCAGTTGACGCATCTATGTCTATAGTAGCAGTCGTTGCATGCATATTTACGTTCTTACTTTATAGTTGTCTTGCTACTATATGTAGATATTCATGTATTGCTTTCGATTTCAGTTACAGTAGCGATAAGCCGTTATTCAGTTTAGTTCTTACTTTCTTCAGTTTATTGTACTGTATTCGGTTTATTGCTCATTACCTGACAGTATCCCTTTCGTTTATTGTTGTTTTGCTGCTATATTTCCACTTACCCATATTGTTGTTTATCTCTTCCTGATCCGGTGAGTACTTCTCGCCTTCATCGGCTTGCAGTACCCACTGGAGGGGGACATGTTTACAATGTTCTCACTCCCCACTATTTTTCAGGTATCGCGGGCGGTGAGGGTTGAGACGAGACGTGAGATATGTACGTAGCGGTCGATAGAGCTTCCGACCCAGGTTATTGGTCTAGTTTCTACCCTTGCTATTCTATTGACATAGTTTAGATAGTTTACCTGGTTCAGTATTTTTATTACATTTGAATATGTGGATTTTCATGAATGTAATAAAAGGTTTTCTACCCCTCGTGGTAGCGTGTTTAAAGAATAAAGGTTTTCGTGTAGGAAACAGTTTTCAAAAGGATTTTTTCATGGATTTCTGTTTAAACATTGAATGTAAAACTGTAATGTGAATGGTGAATGAATGATTGCATAGTCGTTTACATATTCATTTGGTTGTGGTTGTACCTAGGTTACTTATTGTACTTGTGCGACGCCGTGCAAATATAGGGGAGACTCTGTTCGTGTGAACAGTGGATTCCATATATTTGTGGCGGATCTGGCATTCCCCGGGGTTAAGTTTTCAAAAAAAAAAAAAAAAAAATTTCGCAGTGTTTTTAACCTAAAGGGACCCCGGGGCGTGACAAGCGCTCGGCCTCGCGTGGGTTCCGGTGGCGAGCAATGTGCTGCCGGAGTGGTTCCGAACTTTCGATGCTCGAAGGGATGGGGGCGGAGGCAGGGGACAAAAATTCTTTTTTTTTTTTCGTTTTGAGGCTTTGAGCGAGCGTGCCGCGCTTTTTTGGGCGAAAAATTCAGCGGCGGCGTTTAATTTGCGAATAATTACCTTAAACCCAAAATGTCACGCCCCGAGCCCGCCTATTTGGCCGGTTTCGGGCACGCCGACAGACCGCCGAACGGACAGGGTTTCCCCGGTACCGCGGACAGAGTCTCCCCTGTACATTCAAGGCGTCGCAATCAATACAATGTACAAAGTTCCAACCAGGAACACATTTCAATCAAAGATTGCATAAGGAAGTATCAAAAACATAATCTACTTGTTATTACAAGCATTCACATTCATACATTTTACATCCCAAATACTTATTACATTCAACTTCCAAATACAATCCGATTTAACATGATTATTACAACTTGATTCTTTTCATTTTCTACAACCCTAAGCAAAGCCGACTCAGGGTACCGCTATCTCTGGTCTCGGTGGTAGGGCGCTAACTATGATGCTACGCCCTCGCCTCGCGCCGCCGCGCCGCTCACGTGTGAACCTGTAACACCCCAAAACCACGTGGGGTGAGAACCAACTCCATGGTTCCCAGTGGGTACGGCCACCCAAGGGAAAAGCTCGACCAATAGGTCCAAGGGAGGCAACTGCAAGTTAGTTCAATAAACAGATAGATATATATCTTGATTATGCAACGAATAAAACCATGCATTGCCTCACGAATGCAATATGAAGATCATGCAATGATGCGACTATACAATCAACTAGTAATTCAATCGATTACTACTTTCATCCAATTGACATTTAAGGTTTTCTGTCATTTACCATTTTAATCATAAAGTTTCATCTATCTTTACAAAGCTAACCGCCCGACTCGGTCTTGAGTCAATCGTCTGCGGAGTACCGCACAAAGCCAGGCCCGAGGCGAAGGACGTCTCACTTGCACCTCGGCCTTAAATCCCCTCAACTAGGACATCACTATAGCTCATAAGTTTATTACCCAATCACTTGGCTAACCCGAAGGTTTCGCCCTCAACAAACTCACCAACCCAAAATCCCATTAACCGGGGAGATACCCGCTACAACCCGGTGGGACCGTCCTCTGGGGAGATACCCGCTACAACCCAGTGATGTCGACTCCGGAGCACATCGCCCGAGGGGGAGCTACCACAACCTCGAGCAAGGACTAAAGGTGAGTATGATCAATGATCAAATCCAAAATCTTGAGGATGTCAAGTTCAATCCATTCCTTAACTTTAGGAAGACTATGCTCAAATGACCCTAACTCTAGGGTTGAAATGTCATAATATTTCCATCATTCTTTTCTTTGCATTCTTTACTATCACTTGTGTCATATACACTACTATATTCTTGGACTCATGCCACACTTGTTTTCTAAGTGTTCAACATACCATAAGTGTTTCCACTATACTAATCATATGCCACTCGATCTAATATATATAGATTGTCCACGTCACATATCATAGTTCATATGTCATTGTTTTTCAATGTCGAGTTCTCTAATTCACCTAGAGTTTATCGACCCAAGTTCAACATGCATGTGTCATTTAACATAATCCACAATATGTCAATATACATTCATCTAGTATATTCTACAATAAATCAACATGCACTCATTCATCATATTCCACAATATGTCTACATATATATGCCAACCATTCATATGCCATCCAACATGTTCCATAATTTATCAACATGCATATTACCTCTAACATATTACTATAACATTATTTTCATGCATTCATGTAACAATTAACTCATGCATTCATTTAGCATTATTTAACTTGCATCTTATCATTACGCATTTCTACTTGGCATTTACATTAACATGCATCATTTTCATACTTCATTTACATCTATATGCATCAACATGGATTCTTAATTTGCTTAGACATAAAGGCGACCTAGTCGCTTCGGTAAGCACAACCCACCTTAACTCGCGTTCCGATTGCTTGTAGTCACTTGCAATCGGCCTCCCGCAGCACCCGGCACCCGGTTTGGCCCGATCTCTCGCGCGACCACCCGAACGGCCTCTAATCCACGATCCGAAAATTAAGGGTCTTCGGTTATGTGCCACGATACTTCAAATCTATTTCCACGATTTTACGACGTCGCCTCGGCCCTCCCGGCGGACCCGAAGCCTAAACGTCCATTTCTTTAATAACTTTGTAACGGCTCGTCGGATTGCCGAACCGTCTTCGCCAACGCGTTCGTTTACCTAGCAATTTGGTTTACGGAGCGTCAAATGAGATCAAACCCATATATTTTACAAAACCCCATTCGGAGCCCTAACATGCAATTAACCTCTACATAGTCCAAATTAAATAGAGAGAGCATGTTTAGAATGCTCATTAGAGGCTATTAGAACACTTAGAACTAAGGATTAAGCCAAATTCTAAAAGCTTACCTCAATGTGAACGCCGCGACGAAAACACGCCGCTCCAACGGGCGCACGAAAGCTCAATCCGTCGCCTTCAACGCGTTCGCAAGCATTTTCTCCACCAACCCCGCGAATTTGAGCGAGAGATATAGAGAGATGAGAGAGAAATCTAGAGAGAGAAAGGGAGTCTCCCTACCATGTATGCGGGTTGGTGGTGGCGTGTATGGTGGTCGGCTGAAGGAGAAGAAGCAAAAGCTTCTTTATACATTACACCCCAAAACACTATTCACTCCAGGACAGTTTAGCAGTTCGGAGCAGTTGGAGCCCTTTTGGATGTCCGTTTGGGCTCAAATTTGACAGGCAGGCTCGGTTTAACGTACTGAGTAAGAATATATCTTAAGTTTTCAGTTTCGATCTCGTTTGGTCACTGAAAACTATACCGAACTGTAATCTTTATCAGATAGCCGTCGGATTTTATTTCTCACTCTACGGGTGTCAGAAAAATATGAAACTTCAAATCTAGCCTCATAAAAATATTTCTGACTTATTCTCCAATTTTCATAATTTTCTGAGACTGTGCATTTTCTGCTAATTTATCTGTCCCGTTTCCAACAGAAAATTCTAAATCTTCTGTTTTCATTCCGATTTCAGCACAAGTCACTTCTGACTTATGTTTTACTTCTACAAATCCAATAAAAATAGTTTCTCACACTATTTTTATTTATTTTTATTTTTACACCAAAATCTGGTATGTTACATTCTCCACCTCTTAAAAGAATTTCGTCCGCGAAATTCAAACCATGCCTCAATTCAGCTCCACGAGCAATTGAGGGTACTAACTCATTCTCCCACTCCAGAGCGGCTTCACACTATTGTGGTTCCAGAAGCGGCTCATACTGAAGGACGTGGGTTTAATCCTAAACACATTTGCAAAATGTGATATAAAAGTGCATCGCGAGTCTTGCAAGTCATAAAGGCAGTGCAAATCGATACTCGATGACTCTACGCGCTCCAACACCACTCACCATTCGGTATACAAAGAACTCTTCTTTGCACTTACCTTCCCTTCAGGGAATATATTCTAATTCGATCACCGACATTGCTTAGAAGCAATATCACCGATGCATCGCTCCGTCGTGAGTGCTCTAATTTCGCACTGACCCTTAACTTTAACGTGAGATGGCCCACTTCGGCACATCTCAAGTCTCAGTTCGCTTACGAGCATAGTTTCCAACATCACGTGGCTTTCCACTAGATTGATGTCTCACAAGGAGTACTTCATCATCTGATACCACATGCCACGGTCAATCATCGAACTATTTCCGCAACGAGCTCACACGAGCGCTTCGTTCGTGAATTCGAGTCAAACCCCTCGATAAGGCTATCCGCCAAATCGCCCTCTTCGGTCTCCACAGGTGGACCAAAGGCCACCAATCCTACGTGGGCCTACCGCCTAAACCTGTCTCAATACGCAACGTCTCTCGCTCGCAAACGCAGACCCAATCATGATCGGGCGAAACTCTCACTTGGGAATTCGCACACACTCCAACCAGGAGCAACTAAGATCCCAAACCGTTACAAATTCCCTGGTTGGGTCACACTCGTACTCTCGGTGTACTATCAATCGCACGACACGCTCTACCGAGCCACACGTACTACTACCGGCTACTATGCATCTAATGCGAGTCACCTGTCCCACGAGTGATCCATGGCATGCTTCACACCTAGCAATGCTCAAGTGCTACTGCCAACTCACTCACCCGACTGAACCATATCCGCACTCCACGAGTATCTATACTTGAACGTCATACGCCTCCATAGCGTTGCACACTAAGTCCAGTGTTAGGCAATCCTGCCTATGCATACCGGCCGCACGAGTACAACCGCCTACCTCACCTTGAGGTACTACTAGGCCCACGTGCTCAAACTTGGCCACTAATCGACCGTTCTCTCAACAGTGATGCTACTTTCACTGTTTGATCTACCGGAATGACATCCAAAATTTTCGGACCACTCGGGTGTTATCAAATACCACGGCTCAACTCTCGTAATCTACTAATTAAGTTGCTCTGAGAGTCGATTAGCCACCTCTGTCTCTATCGCGAGTTTCACTACTCGCCAAAGGTCACTACTAGCACTTCGCTAGTGCCATCTGGCTCTATACCTATACTAGCAGGTACTACGCCCTCACAACACGAGCATGCCCGGGTATCGATACTTACCCGTCCACTCGGTCTCTACTATGGTCATGCACGACAATAGTAATTAACCACATAATCATTGCATACAATGCATGGACTTCACGTCATGCGAAACATATGCTTGCATCAATAACCCATACCTGCAACGAAGTCGGCAACAGCAAGGTCCTCAACCTGGGTCGCATATCTATGACCACCCGGCGCTTGCCGCGAACCCTAAGGTGACATTGTCTTTAATGCCCCCTCTTCCGACCGGGCCGCAGGTGCCACACCTGTAGGCCGTCCCAGAGAGAAATAGGTTGTCGCCAGTGTTAGGCCCCGGCTGTCACCTTGCAGACACTCGTCCCGCGCACAGCCCGGTTGCCCACACCTGTAGCACTTGCCCTCTCACAGCTCGCAATACTGTGGGTAACGAAAACACCCACAAACGACACATCTCACTAAGGACCGAACACAGTAGGTCCCCGGAACACGGAATCACGAGCGCGAACTTATTGCACTCACTTGAGAACTTGACGGACCATCGAATCCACTCGTTGGCCGTTCTATTTCCCTTTTCCTTGCAATTGGACTCACGCTCCCCTCGCACAATTGCACTGCCTTGTTCTATCCCCAAGGCCTAATCCTCAAAGCTCCTCTAATCCTTCTCTTTAGAAAAACTCATGTGGAGTGAGAGAAGAAGGAACATGGAGTTGAAGGGGTACCTCCTTGCTGTGAACAAGGAAAGAAGAGGTGTGGGGTTTATACAAGCCGCCACAACTGCACTTAAACCCCCCAACGTTTCTTGTTTGCAGCAGATCTCAACCTGCTGTCAGACCCATTGTGTACCGATACACGGGCTTTTGTACCGGTACAAAGCTGTGCAGAGGCAAACCCGAGAGCAACCTCCTCGGATTTTACCAAAGGGTACCGGTACAAATCAGGGGTGTACCGGTACACTTCTGCGAAAACTCAAACCCGAGAGCAATGCTCTTCTCGGGCCACTTGCTGTACCGGTACAACCATCAACATGTACCGGTACACTTTCCTCCAGAACGTAGTTTTAGCTTGTTTTCGACTCCAACTAGCACCGATAGATGCTAAAACCATTCTAACTCTTTTAGAGCCCAATTCTTATCCTTCCAACATCGTCGGAATGTCAATTGGACTTTATCCAACTATTGCTCTCAACGCACTTTGGTCAATTTTACTAAAGTTTGATGTTTATTTACCGAAATTTCAGTACGTTACATTCTCCCCTCCTAAAAGGAGTTTCGTTCTCATTATCCCGCTCTATGTCCGGGATGCAATTCACGACACGGGAGAATTCCTACTCGTATTCCCTCACGGCGCGGTCTACCTGCCGCAGCTTCGAGAACCTTTCCTGAAGCTTTCTTTTCCATCATCAGGGGAGTAAACAGAGAATACCGATCCCCGAAACTCGTCCCAAACCACAGGAGGGAGACCAGGCAGTCGATCCCACTCAACGCCTGTCCACCACACCTTCGTCGCGACTCCCGGCTGTACTTAACGAGCCGGAACTGGTGTGATCACTACTAATCCCCCAACTCTTGGAGTCTCTTAACTCGCTCCTCCCGGCATATGGCAGCCTTCTGCTGACACTGCACTAATTCGGCTCATTACCCCGCCACACACACGAGAGTGGCAAATCGCTCGCAAAGTCTCAAGTCTCCGCTCGTCTCAAATTGCCCAGGGACACCACTTGGCCCAACCCGCGCCGATCTAAACAAAGATCGCCTACGCAGTGCTGTCGTTTCCTAAAACGCGACAACTCTATTAATCCTCGACCTTCTAGGTCGAACACGAGACACTTATTACCGACTCAAATCGAGCGAAAGTCACGCAAGGGCGTCTATTCTCATCACACGGTTTCATGTTGTGCGCGCCCAACACGAACACCATCGGTTGAGAATAAACCACACTTTAAATCTACCTCTAATATCCGTTTCAGAGGTTTACGACACAACGCAATCAATTAACCTTTCGCCAAAAGTCACAAGTCTTCGTCTCTCACGAACCTTAATCTCCTATGGTTTACTATCCTAGGGTCTTCTAGGTCCAACTAAACCATTTTCTATTATTCTTTTTATGTTCTTTTTATGCTCTGATACCATCTTATTTGTCACGCCCCGAGCCCGCCTATTTGGCCGGTTTCGGGCACGCCGACAGACCGCCGAACGGACAGGGTTTCCCCGGTACCGCGGACAGAGTCTCCCCTGTACATTCAAGGCGTCGCAATCAATACAATGTACAAAGTTCCAACCAGGAACACATTTCAATCAAGGATTGCATAAGAAAGTATCAAAAACATAATCTACTTGCTATTACAAGCATTCACATTCACTAGATACATTTTACATCACAATTACTTATTACATTTAACTTTCAAATACAATCTAGCTTTTATTACGAATTATTACAACTTGATTCTTTTCATTTTCTTACATCCCTAAGTAAAGGCCGACTCAGGGTACCGCTATCTCTGGTCTCAGTGGTAGGGCGCTAACTATGAAGATACGCCCTCGCCTCGCGCCGCCGCGCCGCTCACGTGTGAACTTGTAATACCCCAAAACCACGTGGGGTGAGAACCAACTCCATGGTTCCCAGTGGGTACGGC